>NW_010293920.1:0-277 GCF_000700745.2 Antrostomus carolinensis
ATCGTTCCTCCAAATTTAACCTTGTTTTCCATGCAAGCCGGGCAGACCCTTCCCTTCACATTCCTCCTGCTTTTTTGAGCTGTTTCAGGTCTATCGTGACTTGTCCCGAGAGGAGGAGAGAGCCCCCGCCCACATAACCGTCCCAGATGGCTCCCTCCGATGGCCTCACTCACACCCTCATCCCTTCCCTTTCCCCTTCCCCGCCCTCCTCCCCACTGTCCCCTTCTCTTTCCTTCCTTCCTCACTTCCCCCTTCTCCCTTCCCTTTCCCCCCTTCC
>NW_010293920.1:290-14034 GCF_000700745.2 Antrostomus carolinensis
CCTCCTCACTGCCCCTCCCAGGCACAGCACAGAGAGCAGAGAGAGGGGCAGCCAGAGGTCGGCAGCGCATTTTAGGCAGACACCTCAGTGCTTCAGGGAAGCCCAGGCGAAGGGAAAGGTTGGCCATGTCAGGGCATCCAGGCAGTTCTTCCACATTTATCTCCCTGTGTTCTTGTCTCAGTTCAACAAGGGATTCTTTCAGCTTCTGCCTGGCAAATTCTGAGCCAATTAGCCCAAAATTTGCTGCAAAACCCTGACAGGGGCATGCTGGTCCCCCCAGGCCCACAGTTCCTGCAAGGCACATGTGCCTCTTCCCCTGGAGGTACTGGGGCACCGGATCTGCTTGCTGACAATTTAGTCTTGTGGGATGGGATCTGTGAGACCTCTCCTGCATGGGGCTGCAGGCTCCCTTCCTTTTCATTTGAATTAACTTTTGGAGTTGGTATCCAAATCCCCCTCAACAGTTTTCCAAATATCAGTCTTTCACAGAAAGACGTGGTTCTTTGTTACCTACAAACCTCCCCCCAGTAATACAAACTGGGGCCTGCTCAGAGCAGGAGCCACTTGGCAGGGTGAGGTGCACAAGCACAGGTTACTTGCATCTAATTATATGTCTGAGTTGGAGGCAGAAAATCCAATTTTTTTCCCCTTGAAAGCCTCATCATACTGATATTCTGGGGCCAAACTCCCCCTGGACATCACTGCAGTCTCCCCATGCCGGAGCTAAGGGTGCTGGACATGACATGTGATAACTGGGATATCATCCCAGAGCCAAGAGCTCGGGCTGTGGCACAGCCCTGGGATGCTGTTTCCCGTGTTAGAAAAACAGGGCTTGTTTTTACACTTCCATAAGTGAAAGACTGATGTCCCACGTACCCTGACAGCTTGCAGACTCTCTGATGATGCCACCAGGCCAGCAGCTCTTGCTTGGTGTTGCAAAACAGTGCTTGCAGCATAGCTCTGCTTTCCCTGTGTCAGAGTGTTTTCATCTCCACGTGGGATGGGGATCTCTGGGGCTGTGACTCAATGTTACTCAGATTATTTCTGAATGCTCACGCATTTTTGAATGCGCAGCTGAGGGCCAGATTTTTCAGAAGAGTTACCAGCATCTCTGCAAGTGCTCAGCACCCACAAAGCAGCCCTGTGCTTCTGAAACCCTGGTTGCCCACGCAGGGGTTGAGATGGGAAGGGAAGAGGTTTGCCAAAAGCCTGGCTCCAGTCAAGGGAGCTGTCCCTTTCCAAACTTGCAGCCCAAGTGGGTGTGGGTTAAAAATAGGCTTTGGGCATCCTGCAGTCTGCCAGCCCTCTGAGGATCACAGGGTCAGTGAAACGGAATTTTCTACTACAGGCATTTAATAATATTGAAATATTTCTATTAAAAATTGTTTAGGGGACGCAGTAATTATAATGACAGCAATGGGGCCATGAGACCGTACCAGCTCAGTCTCTGTAAAAGGGTGTGAAGTACTCGCTGGTTCAGCCTTAGGAAGTCCAAACATGCTCCCATCTCACCACCCTCACCCCTTGGATGGACACACAGACACGCACACACATAATGTGTCTTGAATAGCCCCGGGGGTGCTCAAGCCTCTCAGGAGTTACAAACGGCCCAGGGTCGAGATCCTCCAAAAGCACGGCGCTTACCCCAAGCCTTTTACCCTAAAAGATGGATGTAAATGCAAAACAGTGTTTCCCTTTTTCATTCATGCCCATTCTTGGGATTAGCTTTAGAAGTTTTGTTCCGCCATTTATCTTCACTTGTTGGAGATGTCTTGACAAACTCCTGAGAATTAATTTCCCATCAGCTTTTTGCCTCCTCTTCTTGAACTGGCAGGTCAGATCTCACCATATGCATTAGAAGAGGTTATCTGGATGGGCCACCCTGCTCCATTGTCCCTTCTTATGCCTGTCCCTGTCCCAGCAGGAAACCAGTGTCATGCACATGGAGAGAGTGCTGAGGGAATCAGACTCCTCTTCCGAGCAGCCCTCCACTCCCTGCCTGTCATCAATCATTGCATCCCGCTGCCAAAACCAATACAATTGGATCAGGCCCAATACACGGGGTGTTTCCTGCGAGTCAGAAGTGTGCCTTTTAGTTTAATATATTCCCAATGTTGATCCTATTAGCAGGAAAAATCAATCAATCACTGTCAGCAAACATCACCAGCCTACAGATTGATCACAGTGTCAGGATTGTTGGAGGATTCTGCAGATGCAGAAGGCATTTGTTAAATGCTATTTTCAGAAAGACATATACATATATGTATAAGACACACATTTATACACGTCTTTGTCTGCTTAAAAGAAAGAAAAAACCACACAGTTCCTTTTTTGTGAGTTGGTTGGGGTTTTTTTGTAGTTGTTGTTTTGGGTTTTTTGTGGGTTTTTGGCTTTTGTTTTTTTTTTTTTTTTTTACAAAAGGAATCACAGTGCTAGTAACTTTTATGAGAAAAATCTTTTTGAGTAGGAAATTAGCAGAGTTGCAGGAGGAGGGGGAGCTTGTTTTGTTCTTCCTGAGGGAGTCAAGCAGGGTTTGGCTTGCTGTGCTTAAGGGAAAGGAGTCCAGAGATGTATGTACCATAGGGGCAGGAAAGCTGCAGACTCATTCCAAAGAGTGGAGCTGAGGCAGAAAAACCCATCAGTGTGCTCTGTGGGACAGATATCCCACCAAGGTGTGAATCCAGCCATCCCCCTCCAGTGCTCAGCTTTCATTTGAGGCTATGCTGAATAGCCCACCAAGCTTCTCTCTCCACACTCTCTGCTCCTTTCCCCCAGCAGAAATAATTCAACTCTTTAATGCTGCTCAAGTAACACAGAAAGGAGATTTCCTCTGCGACAGGCAGTGCAGGGAGCTGAGTGCACCAGGACTGCATGAACCTTTTCCCTATCCCAAACCCATTCCCCATCCCAAACTCGGGAAAGCCTGGCGATCCCAAGAATCAGGCAGAAGCCAGTATTTTCCCTCGCCAGCCTCAGCATCTCAGCAACAGTGGAAAGTGGGCAAGCTCCCTCCCGGCTCTCTGCAGCACTGTGAGCAAGCGGCAGGGTGCACCCAGCACAAAAGGCACACAAAGAGGGGGCTGAGGGAGGGGGTAGTGTCCCAGGGGTAGTGTCCCAGAGGGAGCAGGGAAATCTTTTTCCTAGTTGGAACACCAGCCACCATGGGCAAAAAAACATGGGGGTAGGGGGGGTTGGGGAGGTGGAATGAGTTGCAGTGAGAAATAAAATGAATTGAAAGTCTGTTGAGATATGAGATGTCAGAGGGAAGGCTGCATAACTATGGCTCCTTCCCCTGTGCTCACTGGGATACATTTTTGGGACTGGTTTTCCCAGGGGTGTTGTGTCTCTGCCAGGTACTGAGCAGAGGTGCTATGAGAAGGGATTTACCCCCTCGGAATCCTCCCTGTCTGCTCCTCACTTTCCAGGATGGCCAGTTCAGGCCATCTGAGGCTGAGCTTGCATGAGCCTTAAGCCAGCATCACCTGAAAGCCAGACACTGTTTAAGTGCCAGATGATATCTTGGGCAATCACCTGTCCCCTGTAAAACATCCCAGGTATACTACAGGGACACGTGGTCTGTGTTAAGCTGGTCTGTGCACTGGAGGGACAGCCTGGTGTCGTGGGGGCCATGAAGTGGGCAGCTCCAACCCACATCTCAGCAGCACGCCCTGGCAGGAGCAGCAGCCCCCTGGCTTGCTCATCTTTTTCAGGGAGGGTTTAACCACAGCTGGGTTAAAGAAGGGATGCAGCCTCTCAAGGGACCGACTCTTTTTCCTGGCTCTTGGTTATGCTGAAGGTAGAGATGGAAGCCACGGGGTTTCCCCAAGCGTGTCTTTTACATGTCACCAGCGTGCTGGGAATGGCTTAATGCCACCTAACCAAGGCCTGGGGGAGGTCTGCGGGAATCACCCCAAATCGCACAGCCTTTCCCAACTGAGCACTTTGCCCATGCAACTGTTCTGCAATTTAATTATTCCCACGTAGAAAAAGTGCCAAAATGCCTTAATAGGAATGGAACTCTCTGGGTGGAAGAGCAGTGCCCCAGGCAGCCTTTACACCTCTTGAAGTGTTTTGTAGCAATGGGGCAGGGAGGGAGCAAGCATCACCCATCTGAGATGCTCACAGGAAAAGCTGTACTGAGATCAGGACTTACCTCTGGGTGCTACTCGAGCACCATCCTGTCATACAGACCTTGGCATTCCCAACCCAGAAGTGGCAGATAAACCCTGAAACCATCCAGATTCAGGGTGACCATCTCTTGCCCACAAAAATGCAAAAAGCTAGTGAAGAAGAGGGGAGATGAGAGAAAGTGAGACACAAATCCACAGCATATGTGTCCTGCAGAAGGGTGAAGCCCCTCCTGAGGTGGGGCTCTGAAGAGTGGGATTTGCTTGAGACAACACAATAAACATACGATTAAGATTTAATTTCCTTTTTTTTTAGGTCCATTGGGGAAAAATGCTCAGTAGCTTCATTAACAAACCTGTCCCTAATCCTCACCACACAAACCCACCCTTCTGAAAAAAACCCGAAATGATATTAGCAGAAATCCACCCTGTCTTAGCGAGTCTGTTAGTAAATGAACTTTTAATGTATTGGAAACATATTCATTATAATGTATAAAGAGGCAATTTTCATTTTGTTTGTGTTCTTAAGAGTGTGACAGCGTCTTGTTTGCGACTGCCCCTGGGTATAAGCTATCATTGTGTAACTTAATTAGATATTCTACATGCTAGTGTGAGGGACATATGTCTATTCTCTGTAACAAACATCAAGAGTCTGCCACATGCTTTCATGTTTCTGCTACGTTGAAATAAAGGCAGAGCAAGTGCAAGCTCTCCCAAGGACCTGTGGCCTCAAACAGCTTGAACACAACCCGCCGGCATTCACCGATTGGTTACAGTTTATTAACAGCCCATAAACTTCTCATCTGCTCCTGGGCTCTCATTAGGGTTGTCACCTGCAACTGCCAAGAGCAGCACAATCGCTTTGCAGACGTGAACCAGGGTTTCTCAGACCCAGCCTTGCTCACTTTCTCCTTCCCAGCTCCAGCAACGCTCACTTTATACAGGGCCTGAGGTTGGTTGAAGGTGACCCCAAATTAAACCCAAAAAGCCTGCTGGTGGAAGCTCAGCGCTGCCTCGTCCTTTCAGCTCACGAACCCACAGCGAGACATCGATGTGCTCAGGTTTCCAAATCCCAGCCTGAGAACTGCTGGTGGGCTGGAACCACCTGTTACATGTGCTCAGCCCCCACCTCTTGCCTACATTTTCCCTCACCAGAAAAGATGAAGCACAATTTTGGCAAAAATAAGGGATTTAAGAAAATGAGAATGTCTGACACTTGAGTCAGATCAGTTAATTCAGGATCTCTAACCAGGGGCAGTGATGGAGGTTCAGAGACAGGGCACGAGAATGGAGAGAAAAGTTTTTCCCCATATACTACTGTCTGAGCATCTGGACATCTGCAGACACCATTAAATACTTGAGGAAAAATAGTCTTTGCCTTCACTGTGTAGTCCACATAGACAGCACAACCACAGCAAAACACCCAGGTGGCACATTCGATTTGGCTATGAGCCTGCAAAAACCCAGCCCTACATTCCCCTTTAAGCATCTCAGCAGCTTCATTTTCTGTGGCACTGTATGTTGGGTGCTTTATCTGAAAGCAGATCATGCCAAGCCTTTCTGACCATGCCTTCACATCAGACCAGAAAAAGACCCTACCAACTGGGAGCTGGACAGGGAGGGATATCAGCCCCGCTATCACGCCAGGTAACCGAACACAGGCTCCTGGCTGGGGAAATTAGGTGGGATAATTGGCAGGAATTAATGACCTGCTCGTCTGCAGCAGAGACTCATAGACTGGATGCAGCAGCTTTGAGCAGGAGAAACAAACCCAGGGTGTGCATTTTTCTCCACAATTTCTCAGTGCAGTTGCAGTGCATCCTGTCAGCCCAGCATTTGTCTGCCCTTTGCTCGCACAGAGGGAGCAGGTCCCCCGTGGCAGGTGGGTATCTCTGCCCACCCCACGGTCACAGCCGAGCCACACAAGAGCTGCCGTGGGCCAGCCAAGGGAGAGTTTCCAGCCTGGCTGCTGGCAGCAGCTGGCATTTTTGTTGTCCCAGCAGTGCTGGGCAATGAAAGAGGGAGAAAACCTACTAGCAGTGACCGTCCTGGAAATACCATGTTTGACAAACACGTTCCAAGGTGGATGCTGTTCAATCAAGTTTGTGGCAGGACTTCTAGTCTTATTATTAAAATAAAACTTATGTATTATTTTAAAGAGGGAAAAAGCTACAGCACTTTGAATGTCTTTTGTGAAGCATAGATATACACACACACACGTGATCTTTCCAAAGCAGGTGGTGCAGAAACACCAAAGTCAGGAGGAGCTCTGTAAGGCCCTGGGTGTGGATCCATATTTCACAGAAGCCATGGACACTTCTGCACTAGGACCAACACCACCCCAGTGCCTGGGGTGCGGGTGGGTGTGTTTTGTCACCAAGACTTCACTTGTAGTGTCCTCCCTTTTGGCTCTGGTCAGTGGTGTGGTCAGAAGGGCAAGGGCAAGGAATTACCTGGTGTCCTCAGCCCAGCTAGAAGCTTTTTTCATCTTCTTCCAGCACAGATTTTCAGCAGTGACCTCGAAGCTGGGGTGCTGCTTGAGGCCATGGCAAAGGTAGGGTTCAAGGTTACTGGGGAAAATTAGCCCTTGCTCTTCTCCTTGCCTGCCTCTGCTCTCTGGGCACGGTAATGGGCCACGTGAGGTGAAGAAGATGCTGTGGATCGAGTAGCTCTGGGATGCTGAGCACACAAGAAGCCAAGTGAAGGTTTTGATGCTGATCATTTATTTGCCGTTTTAGTAGTTTTAAATTAGGAGTAGCCAAAAATACTATATTAGAAACAGTGCAAGCAAATAACTGCTTTTGGG
The DNA here is from genome assembly GCF_000700745.2 of Antrostomus carolinensis. NCBI lineage: Eukaryota > Metazoa > Chordata > Aves > Caprimulgiformes > Caprimulgidae > Antrostomus > Antrostomus carolinensis. The sequence goes on from NW_010293920.1 coordinate 7,224, forward strand.
TGCCGCATGTGTCAGCGCATAAAGGCAGCGGAGGAAAAGGGAGAGGCTTTTTATTTGTATTTTTTGATCCCTGCTCACGTGCACACACACGCGCATCCAGAATGCCTAATACTCCAGATACCTCTATCGAGAGGCCACAACGTGCTTCTTCCAGGTTTGCTCTTTAAGGAAACAAAACTGTTCTGTTTATCCCCACAAAGGCTCGTGCAAGGCGGGCCAGACGGCAAGCTAATCCCCACCACCTCCCGTCCCGGGACCGTCCGGCCCGCCCTTGGCTGAACATTCCCCTCAGAGCAACAGGGAGGGAATTCAGCTTTATGGGAACCATCTCAGGCTGACATGAGCAGGGCCGCTAATTACGGGCCCCGCGCTGCTCTGTATGCAGGGGGAGGTTTCGGCGGTACGCCCTGCCATGCTGTCCCGGCTATTGTTCGCCGTGCACATCAACCATCTGGAAAAAACAAGCTGCGAGAGCACCCCGCTCGCTTCAGCAACCTCCTGTGCGCTTCCTGCAAGAGGGGATCCACCGGCCACCAAGGAGAAGGCCGCAGCTACGCCGCTGCTCCAGCATGCAAGGATGAGGATGGCTCTTTCACACCATGCCACCAAGGAGCCTCTCAAGCAGCTGTGTCTGCCCCGGGCGACTCTCACCCCGGCATTAGCATACGGCATCTGTCGCGGCGCTGAGCCCCGGCGCTGTAGGGCGGAGGGCTCTGCACCATCCTGTGATGAAGTCGGCACACACACGCGTGGCTCTCCTCAGCTCTCCCACCGCCACGCAGGCACAGCCGGCACACCGGGAGAGCCCAAAGCAGGCGCTGTGCTCCCTGCCAATGCCGCCACACAGCCTGTGCTGTGCCGGGGTGTGCCTGCCACCTCTCCCTGCAGCCATGCACACTCACTGAACACCCTACCCAAGGCATAAAATGATTTTAAAATTTCGAAGTAATTTTTATCTCATTTTTTGAGGTGGTTATTTGAAGACAGTAATGAGTAAGATCTGTTTTGCATAGTTTTAATTGCATAGAAGTAAACTGGGCTTGTACTGATGCCTCTTATTGTTTTCTTCAAAGGCCTTTTTGGCACTATGTGTTTGGTGAAGGCAGGTTTGTCCAGGCCAGGATGGACAAGCAACTTTTCCATCATACCAGCATCTCTCGTACCCAAATATACCCCAGCCTCGCTGTGAGGACACTGCACCTCTGCAAGCATGAACAGTTTAGCTAATGAAAGAGGGGGAGGGAAATTATAAAAAGGAAACAGGGTAATTTGCAGCAACCTGAGACTGGTCATTCTCACTATTTGGTGCGCTTACTTTTCCTGTTCTGCCAAACCTTCCTTACCAAACAGGCTCAGGAATCATTTTATTTACTGTTTTCTGAGGCAAAGGCTGTGGTGCCTGCCTTGCTTCTCCATGTATTCCTCCAGTGGGATTCTCAAAGAAGCTTCACTTCCCCACACCACCGAATGACCACACATGTGACAGATGTATAGGGGAATTTGGGCATCATTCCACTCAGCATGTGTGGAATTGTGCAAAACCTAAGCAACTTAGATAGTTAAATCCTATTTAACAAAGTGCCTCAAGGACCTAAGGTTCTTCATTATGCTGACTTGCAGGCACACAGAGAAGCTCACACAAAATCAGTCAGAGCTGCAACACGCAACATCGTAGTTATCGCATACCAATCTGCCACGTGAACTCCTTACACCACACCAACCTTCCACTGTAGACAAGCCTTTAGGTCCCACGTGCCGGTCTTGCTCTCCACTGTGGCCAGCTAAGCCACTTACACCTCTGACCTCCTGACACCTGTGCAGCACCACAGACCTAGGTCCAAAGCCACCTGTTTAAGCATCCTCCTCTGGCACGTGTTTCCCTCTGCGAATCCTGAAAGAAAAACCACAGTCAAGACCTATCACTGAAGAGATTGTTTTGCCTGAAGTGACAGGAATCCCAGCATGGCCAGCAGTGCAGGACAGATTAGGACCACAAGCCATGCAGCACAGAAAGTGAGGTTTCAGCTCCCCATTTCCCCAGGCATTCAGTCCATACCGGGCTGGAGCTGTGGTGGTGGTGGTCAGTCCTCTTGCTCACTGGTGGTGAAGGTCTGGCTCATAGCTTCTCCCAAATTTAAGCAAAACCAAACTTTGCTGAGGCAAGAAAAAGGCACAGCTCAGTCCTAGGAGGAGGGCAGGGGTGGGGAGTGGGGCTGAGAGCTGGAGCAGCAGTGGGAAGGCGGTGGTCAGTCCTCTTGCTCACTGGTGGTGAAGGTCTGGCTCATAGCTTCTCCCAAATTTAAGCAAAACCAAACTTTGCTGAGGCAAGAAAAAGGCACAGCTCAGTCCTAGGAGGAGGGCAGGGGTGGGGAGTGGGGCTGAGAGCTGGAGCAGCAGTGGGAAGGCAGGATGCAGTGAGAGGACTCAAAGCATCGTCTTGTGGAGCCAGAGGGTGGTTAATCCTATTTTTCAACCTCACTAGCTTGCTGCCAAAAACAGACGAACAAGAAAGATGTTTTAATCCAAATTTAGGAGTAGTCAGGCATGTACTCTTTACCACATGCAACTTGTGTTTCAGTTTAGCAGGTTATTCTGTGCTTTGCTAAATCCATAGGGCAGGCTGGGATTTTCAAAGGCCCCTAAGGGAGCCAAACAGCCATTCTCTATTTAATTGCAGTGGGATCCGAGTGTCTAATTCTCTTCAGGTTACTCTGGAAATCTCGTCTCTAGTACCTAGGTGTGCAGCAGCCTTGTGCACCGGCTGTCAGATTACGCAAAGATGAAGAGTTATCATCTTAGATTTGCATCCTCTGGTCTCAGGGCCGGATCCCAGACCCCCTCATTCCCTCTTGGCATCTGAGATCACCCCATTTCCTTTCTCTGTGGACAGAGGGGCTTCGCTTCCTACATGCAGCAAGTGGCCATGGAAATCGCCCATGCTGCAAGGAGGTTGTGCCAGCAGAAAGCAGACCAGGTGAAGGGGGAAACAGTGTCCCTCTGTGCTCTCCATAAAGGGGGAGAGCGGCTTTGTCTCCCAGTGCCTCCTGTTTTTGCAGGTGCTCTAGGAACTTGGCTGCAGGACGCCGGCCCGCCACATCTATTACCTTTTGGATGCCTATAATTAATCATTCATCCCTTTCTGGGCAGGGAGAATGGGAGTTTTGCCCGGCGCAGCCCCAGCCCCGGCTGCCTCCCTGCCAGCCCATTCGGCCGGTTTGTTCCCTTTCAGCCCCGCTCTTCCTGCTGCTTTCTGCCCCCTCAATGGGGAAGGAGCGAAACCGGATGGCTGGCTTCAGTGCAGGGAAATGACTTCAGAGCCACCTTTGTTTCTTCCCTCATTTCTTTGCCCACACTTGGCCGTGTGTCACTATGAAAGGACTCGTTTGAAGCTGTCTGGGACATCCAATAAGCGGCGTGGCTTCGGCCAGGAACCCTCGTATCTTTTTGGGCCGAGGGAGAGGCTGAGCCAAGCTGCCAACTTTCTACAGCACAACTGACCATGACATTGGGCATTGTGTTTGAAATTAGCCACAGGCTCCCAAGCAAATTGTCCTTTTGGATTGTATCGGTGTAAGCCCTCTATAGAGTTTGGCTTTGGCTGCTGACTCCAGAAAGCCTCCAAGAATATTTCTTGCTCTCGTGAGGAAAGCCAAGGCTTTGAAATGGATTTTACACACTAGCGTGTGTGATTTCACAGCTTGCTGGAGTGACTTTATTTTGTGAAAGACAAGATATATTTTGCACGCATCTTCTATCATGTGACATTATTAAAGTGAGCATTTGATTGCTTATTTCAAGCTGTTTGACAAAGAAAAAAAAACCCAACTTTTTTTTTCTCATTATTTTCAGTGAGTTAAAAATGTGGCTAACCATCCATTTTGCATAAGGTGTTTTGTGTTAACAGAGGATAGCAAAGTGCTACAAGGTGCATTTTTATGCATTTTTTACTAAAACATCCCAAGAAGCTACTGATGTCTGCAGCAAAATAGAAATATTCACTCAACAGCACTATTTCCAACTGAGATTTGAGTTTGCTTTTCAAGTGGCTGCATTTTAACAGAAATAGTCATTGTGTTTGAATTAGAAATCACTTTCAATCCATCCTTTGCACAGTCACTGTGTTCATCTGCCTGCATTTAGAAAATGGATTATTAATACAAAAACAAGACAAAACCCAAGAATTTGCCACAGCCACGACATACATCACCCCCTTTCCTAACCCCAGAGGGTGTGCTAGCTCAGATGCACGCTTGTCCTGGCAATGTGCTGAATTCCCACTGCTTCCCCAGCCCAGCATAAAATAAAGGCTTAAATTTATGGATTATGTTTAGTGTGTGTGTGTGTGTGAGTGTGTGCAATATCCAGAGGTGTGGGTGCCACAGCCCCCACAATGGTCCCAGAGCAGCAAGAGGGGACTCAGAGCCACTTCAGTGGCAGTTGTGTGCCACCCCTGTATGCCCAGAGTGGCTCCCCCAAAAGCAGTGGGACCCCTCGGCACGTCTCTCTGGTGGCAGGACCCGCCAGGGAGGGAGGAGGGCAGCCAGGTCGTATTACAGCTTTATGAGCATCCAGAAAATGCCAGGCAAGAGCTGACTTATAAATAGGAGGCAGCCGGTATCGCTTCCTCCCTTGGGTGTCATTCTCTCCTCTCCCTGCAACACTAATTTGCCTGTTTCTTTCCTATTTTTTCTCCTTCTGCCTTCTGTCTAGTAGGGTGGCCAATTCAGTCACCCACCACAAACGCCTTTTTTTTCCTGTAATCAAGAAGGTGACTTGAACACAATGAATAAGGCCAGCCCTGGCCCAGGTTTGCCAAGTCTGTGCCGACAGAAGAGGCTGTGTGCCATGCCTATAAGCGTGCCAGAAGCTAGCCTGCAAGTGTGAGAGTCTGAGAGGAGACCCCTGCTTTCTTTTTGAGAGTCTTTCTTTCTTTCTTTCTTTCTTTCTTTCTTTCTTTCTTTCTTTCATTCTTTATTTTCCTCTTGGGGATCTCGGAAATGCAAAGAAGGGGGAGGGATGGTAGCAACCAGGATTAAACTCTTGGAACAATAACTCAAACCTGTTGGGTTTTAATGCACTTTTTTTTCAGGGATGAAAAATATCCTTCTAGGAGAAAAAAACCCAAACAAACAAAAAAATCAACCAAACAAACACAAAATCCTGCAATGGAGCAGAAGTCTAAGTGGTAATTTTTCAGCTTTGAGCTTGGTGCATTATATAGAGCAGTATATGTGCTCCTGTAATTCCTTTGGAGAAAGAGAAGGAGAAAAGAAGGCAGCAAAATTGTGTGTTCATGCCCAGAGCTCCCCTTTCACAGCAGGAGACCCAACTGTAAGTGGTTGTGAACAAGGTGTGAAGCAGAGAGTCAGGAAAAGAGGATGAGGAAAGCCCTATAAGCGTAGTCTTCACCCTGTCTGACTTCCCTTGGTATAAGGAGAAGGATCCCATTTCACTCCAGGGTCCTGATACCTCTTCCTCTGGCCAGGGATCCCCAAAGGGAAGAGCTGGTTCCCTACAAGGTCCTCACCCACCCCAATGTCCTTCTCCTATCAAAGGGAAGCTTGCAACTTGTGGTGGAGAGTTTGTTCGGAAAAAGAGGATCTTTGGGAACTTCAGATCCAAGAGCTTCTTGGAAAGATTCTCCTTGTGTTTTCTACTGTTTGCAGGATATTTATTAGGGGTTTTTTTTCTGTTGTGCTAAATTTCTGCACAGGTTTTGGTGAGAAGCCGTAGGGGAATGTGGAGTATGTTACTGTTTTCAAAGCAAGCACTGAACACTGTAAGCTCAATTCCCTGTAGCGTGAGGCGTGCTCTCCCTCTGCCTACTCGCAGCGGGAGCAAAGTTTCTGTCCGTGGGTCTTGCCACTTCACAGAATCACACAGAATCACAGAATGTCAGGGATTAGAAGGGACCTCGAAAGATCATCCAGTCCAATCCCCCTGCTGGAGCAGGAACCTAAATGAGATCACATAGAAAGGCGTCCAGGTGAGTTTTGAATGTCTACAGAGAAGGAGACTCCACAACCTCCCTGGGCAGCCTGTTCCAGCTCTTCCACCAGCAGTGAAACAACACTGAGCAAAAAGACAGAAAATGCTTCTGAGGGAGAAGTCTCCAATTTACTGTCTGTCAGAGCATGAGGGATTTTTGGAAGTGGAGATGGGGTGCTGAAAGGTGCCCCGGACAGTCTCTCACGTGTGTGTTTTTCAGGATTCATTACCAGCTCTTTTCTCAGCCCCACGAGCAGCACATTGGCTTCTCAGAAGTATTTAGTTTGTTACGAGTCCATGCCACTGCTGGACATGAAGTGATCTCCCATTTGTTTAAATCATCAGACAAAAGTGTATAGAAAACTCCTTCAAAACCCGCCTGTGTGCACTTCTGGCTGAAGAACCTTGCCTGTGACACCTCTGGGCCTCCTTTCACTGGGGCACTGTGCTGGAGAGCAGCCACGGGTTCCCACTATCAGCACACACCGACCCCTGGCCTGATGGACTTTGCACCCTCCCTTCCCGCAGGGCCCACACAGGGAGGAGGTGAAATAAGGGGGGCCCTGACTGCACCCCCTGGCCCTGCGGCCTGGGGAGCTGCCCTCCCACAAGCACCAGAGCCCCTGGGTGAACACATGCGACAGGTCACCGAGAGGCAGATGTGTCCCCTGGTAGCTCCCTGCTCCTGCTTTTTCTGGGTGTTTCTGCAGAACCCTTGTTCCACTGGAAGTCCCTTCGGGTCAGACGTACGCCCCGGGGAACACTGTTAGACCTCCCCTCCCCACAGCGTGAAACCGGGCAGCAGGGGACAGACCGACATCAC
>NW_010293921.1:0-356 GCF_000700745.2 Antrostomus carolinensis
CCCTCCTGCCCGCCGCATTCCTCCGCTTCCCCGGCCGCCCCGAAACCGGAGCGGGGAAGCTCGGCCGGGAACCGGGGCGGCTCTCCCCGTAGGTGGGGGACGGTGGCAGTGCCTTCACCCCCAAACATTTGTAAAACTCGCGGGAGGGGAACGATGGGTTTGTTTAGAGCCTATTTCGGTGTCTTCTGGTAACAAAATGGCAGTGGGTTTGGATTTTCCAGGGTTTTCTTGGGATGCGTTATTGGTAATCCCAGCTACAGTGTTTGTCTCGGTTCTGTCCAGGGCCAGTGGGAGGATTTTGGATCGTGGTAGAATTATTATTTTAATAATGCCGGTTTATGAATTATTCTTTTTAT
>NW_010293921.1:396-686 GCF_000700745.2 Antrostomus carolinensis
GGCGCGATCTGTCGGGAATCCACGTTGTATCGCCGCAATGTTTTATTAATTATTGTGAGCAGTCTTGTTAGTAATAATTACTATTATTGTTGTTATCGTTATTGCCGTTATTATTTGCTATTATTTTAAAAGCGAGACTGCCTCTTAATTGTATGCGAGGGGAAATCAGAGGCAGAGAAATCCCCAGATCTGCTCTTCCCCGCCTCGGTGCGGGTGAATTGCCCATTTTTGCCCAATAGGTGAAATTCGCAAGCAGATTTTGAGGAGAAACAGTTTGATTTTATTTTTTT
>NW_010293922.1:0-15695 GCF_000700745.2 Antrostomus carolinensis
TACTTGAAGACATTCAAAAGAAAGTCCTATACATTGCACATCTCCCACTTTGTACAGTTCTTAATCTGAAGTGCAACAGTACAGACAGCTTGTGAAATGGTGCATTTTCAGATTGTCAAAAAAGCAAATTATTTACAGTGTTTGATGAGTCCATTTATTCTTAAAATGAAACAAAGCATTGCACACTGTGTTTCCTTCTGTCTTTTCAGAACTAATCTTTGTAGCCATTTGAGTTTTTCTCTCTATTTTAATAGGTTTGCATACACCTGCATCACTACCAAGTGATCCGAATTTTCTTCTCAGAGCCTGCCATTGAAACACATGGTATCCAACATGGATCACACATATGGAAAACAAGGTTATACCTGTCCGAGTGTATGAACAGGTAAGAAATTATACTGCATCATAATGTGTATCTGTCAAAAGTCTGATACATTTAAAGGTTTTAAAAGCACACCACACTTAGTAACTAGTAATAGCAGTAGTGGGAGAAAAAATACATGAAAAGAAAAAAATGCTGTAATCTTATACTAAGCAGAAAATTTGTTTTGTCCTATTTTTCTAGTAGGCTCGCAAAACAGCCTTCATTTATTTTGTGTCTTTGAATATGCAAATGATAAACAGAAGCCTGTTTTCGTAGGCATAAAATCTTTTTATACTGCTCAAATGATTTGCACATGAACCCCACTAGCAGCAACTGTACCTCCATTGTGCTACTGTCCTATGTAACACTTCAGAAGACATAAGTTCTGATGCACCTTTTCATTGTGACTTCTAAATTTTGAGTTTTATCCTTCGAGGGACAAAACTTCTTTTGCCGAGACAGATGAGACAGACGTTTCTGGAGCAGAAAAAGGACTTAGCTGATACATAGTATCTTTTAGTAAAGATAAATATTAAATGACAAAGGTGATTTGCACTTCCCCAGGGGCTAGTGACAAAAATGACACTGGGTCCTAACTTTCTTTGACTGAGAATCTCATGTTATGGCTTCTGTGTGCACCAGGAGCCTTGTACTCATGTGGGCTTCTAAATTAACAGAAACTCCACACAACAGTACATCCCTGCCCAGCTGTGTAAGAGAAATACCTTTCTAAGAAAGCATTGTAAAAACACAGATAATGTCTCCCTCTGATACATCATCTAGGAAAACTTGCTATTGTAGCTAACGCAAGTAGCCCAACAAATTCTACGTCCTCTTGACCTTCTCAAGTAGGTAAGATTCTACTCATGCACTTCTGTGTCAGGATCATCTTTCTGTCAAAGTAACATTCTCATAAATCTTTCTGTGGCACTTCTTTCTGTTGCTACCGCACTGTTTTAATAAATTGATTAATCAAAACCACTAATTTAAAAATTATTATGTAAAAGAGAGCACTGAAATAAGAAAAAACATATTGTTGAGCATGAGGAGTTAAAATCAAAGATGAGAGATGTCTTACGATCCTGAACTTTTTCTCTTGCTTTTCAGTACTGAAGATCTCATATGATAAATTTTTATGAATCTTTATAAACAAGAGTTATGTTTGCCTTCTTGGCTTGTGTGTATCTTGCTCGAACAACTGCATCCCACCATTGCCTTTGAGCTATCTTTTCTCCTAAGTAAATTATACCCTTCTCAGAGCAATAGCCTACTGCAGATCCCTGATACATGGTTCCCACTATGCATACATTGGAAAAATACAAGCTTTCTTTTTCCAGCTTTTTACGTTTCATTTTGAAGTGAGAGGTTTCTGTGTAGAAAGGGTGTGTGCTCCCTTGTACATAACTAGCAAACAGAGAAGTAGCATATGCCTCACAACCTGCTGAATGGAGAAGACTAAACACATTCCAAAGTGAATGTTCTGTTTCCAGAGAATGTATCAGGTTTCATCAGTCTTTCTTCCTTTCAAAAAAGGAAAGGCAGGAGAGACTCTGCCTACACATTGGGTACTGCAGGTTTCAGCCAAGAGGTGGCGTTAAGGTTGCAGTGCAATGTTCTCTTACCAAAACGACATTCGTTCCTCAAAAACCTGTTTTAACTACAGTGTGCCTGATGCCCAGACATACACGAAGCAGTTAAGGAAATTAAAAATACAGTGTGGATTAGCAAGGAATTCAAAGGGCCAGTGGTCTGAGTTTAGACTGGAAAACGAACGCAATATATACCTCCAACAACAATGTTGCTCAAAGTATGTATATTGAAGAGTCCCATGGTCTGCAAGTTAGCATCTATCTGTGCAAACATGAACCAAGTGCTAGATACAGCTATTAAGTTAGATATTAGACACTAGATACTATTATCTTAACCACAATTTTTGGCACGTATATGTCTCTTCAGAACACCTTCATCATAAAAGAAGACAAATTTTTCCAAACTAAACAAATGGAGCCAGACCTATTTTGAAAACAAACCAAACCAAAACTACTTACATTTAACACTGGTACGCAAACTCTTTGGTGCAGATGAATCAACAGCAGCTGTATTCACAAAAAGAAGGTTCAGACCAATGAAAAACTAACATCACAAACAATCTTATGAAAATGGATAAAAATGAAACTGATCATCCTAAAGTGTTGAATTCCCCATGGGAATGTGGTACCAGTCTGCATAATATTAACATTATTAATAATTCAGATCTACAACCACCTAATCCTATTGTTTCCCTAGTGAAGTATACTATTTCTTCCTATTTCCTGCTATTATCTTTGCCAATGGTCAGCTCTCAAAAGCTAGAACAGCTTAAATGTAGTGTAGTTAGTTGAGTTATACCAACTAAATTATGCCAACTGCAATTACACCAACTGAGGATTTGACCCCTTGTCTTTATCTGGGTAAAAGCATAAGACAAGTGTCTCAGCAGTGCTGTTGCTTCAGAATCAAACCAGGGACTGAATTTTGTGGCCTTTGCCTGTCTCTACTTAGGTGTAGAAATAAGAACCAGTACAGCTACCTTCATTAACCTTCATTTTAGTTTACAATTTAAGAAAAGCTGTACTAATTTTGTACTGGCATCTACTGCTACCCAGAAAGTTTATGTTTCAGGGACAAGCAGTACAGCTGCTATCAGCCAGGGGAAACTGCCAAGTGATGCTCTAAGAGTGAGATTCAAGTGGCCCCTAGGCTCAAGGTCATCAGTTCTTCATCATCTTTCTAGCAATAGGAGTTATTTGATTATACAGTTACCTAGGCAGTTTTGTACAAAGCATTTTCTGTTATTCGGTCATTTGATTTTCATTGTAAAAGGTTAAATCAAGTGAGCTTCAAGGAACCAAGCTCTGTCACTCTGCTGCTGAGTAGTCTTCATTAATTCATGTGTCCATACAGGAGATGGTATGGATGTTAACGGAGCTGTATGTCTGATTGCATAAACCTGAATATAGCTGAGGAATACGAGGAAATACTATTTTTGACTGTGGAGTGAAAAGCAATCACCTAGGAGAAGTTCAATATTCCAGTTTCATTTGAAGGACACTGGCTTCATTTCCATCCAAGACATTTTTGTGATTACTGCCAAATGTCACAGCAAATTGGAGTTTGTACAAGTGCTCCAAATGAAGTTTGCGACATGCAGGGCTAGCTACTGTCTGGAGGAAGGCCAAATAGGTTGTATTTTAAAAAGCAGCTGTATTTCAAAAATATTAGAGAATATTCAGAAGGATACTGGAGAAGGCCTTTAGACAACCCTGACCAGATTTTTCAGAGGTACAAAATCCTACCATTTCCTCTAAGGTTGTACAGATCATGTGGCAAATCAGTACTTCAGAGCATAAAGGTATATACAGAAGAGAGCATTGATATCCTTGCAATATTACAGTTTTTAATATGTATGCAAAAGTTTAGCTCTACAAGGAAAACCTGTAGGAATGATGAAGCACTGTAATAAGTAAAATAATTGTTTTAATATTAAAGGTTCCTGCTCTAGTACGCTCCAAATCTGACTTTTGAGAGCTATAACTTCAGACAGTGAAACACCTAAGAATTAGAAAATTTAGCCACTGGAAGTTTTGCTTAGCACCTACTGTGAGAAGGTCTTTCTAGCTTGACTGAATTCTGCTACAGACAAGCAGGATTGACATTTGAAAAAAAAAGAAAATTGAAACCTGCTTAGGAACAAAGAACTTGCCTCCTTTTATGCCAAGAATATTTTCTATTTATTTTCTTCTGAGCTTTAAGAATTTAATAGTCAAAAAGACTGCAAAACATCTCTATTTTTTGATCTTCACTCTCTCATTTACCAGTTGAGAGTAAAACAAATTTCAATTATATGGCAATATTTGCTGCTCTTAATTAGTCCTGATGCTTCTGTATATTTATGAGCAATGTACTAGAATGTGAATTCTACAGTCCTTAGAGTTCATTGTTTCTGTGACATTAGCCATGGAAAAGCAAAAGTCATTTAAGTATGAAAGTGTACAGCATCAATCCAGCCTCCGACTCCCAATATGAGTGGAATGGTCGTGAACAGTAGCATGGGGGAGGTCATGAAAATTTTAAATAGTGGTTCTGATACCATGATAAAAAGATGCACTAGATTTCAGCTAGGTAGTTTAAGATAAAGCACTTGGCACCACAAATTGACAAAAGGATGCGGCAGCAATCTCATCTATTGTGTTATTATAAAGCTCACAGTATGTCATCAGTGAATTGTTTGGTTAGAAAGCCATGGGAGCCCAAGGACTGGATGTCTTGCAGTAACCTAACTATGGCTACGACCATTCAACTCCAGTTTTTTTCATCTGCACCTGAAGTTCACACCGCTCCAGTCAACTAATGGAGGACACTTTTTTATTCCAAATTCTCTTTCTAGCGGTTTGCAGCTGTTCACAGGACAGAGAGGATTTGAAGAGCCCTCTCAAACATGACTGCATGTTAATGGAACTTCTCTCTAGGTTATTTAGGACTGATACTGTAACTTTCTAAGCATTAAAAGCTGTAACGTCACTGTTACAACATACCCTTGACTATGATTTCATCTTTCAGCTGCATAGCTATTGTTGTGATTAAAGATTGTACATACCTTTGGCAGACATTAGTTTATTGTAATGAGCTGTCATGTGATCTTGAATGATGTACTGGTTGGAGAGCTTGCAGGAAGATCCGGGAGAAAAAGCTGCAAAAAGGAAAAATCTTAGTTCATTCAACAGGGCAAACTATGTCTCAGGCAATAGTGGCTCTGAAAACATTTTAATATTTATCCTCTCCTGCTTGCAATAAAATCAAGTCAATATTCATTCATTTATTTCAAAAAGTAAGGATAACACAAAATGTAACATGAAAAAGTGGTAAATTATTCTTATTTTGCATGTTTTTGAATACCTGAGAATTACAGCTTGCAAGAAGCAATGGATGAGCCTTGGATATTAAAGAACTCTGGAGAATAATAGAGGATCTCACAGTTTAATACCTGACATAATAAATTGCTTTACATTTTGAAAGATTTAATACTAGAGACTAGGACAAAGTACTGTAAAAAATTGCATATGAATATCTTACCTCTTGGTGATACCAGGCCTAACTCCAGGACTCTGTAGTGAAGAAAACAGATTGGATACACACAAAGACAGCAACAGGGCCAGAAAAGGAGCCAGAACATGGAACAGAAATATGTTAGACACAGACTGATCATGACAATCCTCTGAACTTCTAACCCATGAGACTTTTCAGATTAGGAAGAATTTGTCTCTGTATCTGACCTAAGTTTGTTAGCTTAGGAAAAAAGTCAAGAAGCAGATAATCCTTCACTCATTTGAAATTTTAACCTGATAGTGTGGCTGAGATAGATCATTGTCTTTCAATCTGTTTCCAGACAGAAATATTATTTCTGGATTCTCTCTCAAATCATCAGACAGGATTTGTAGAAGGAAAGTTGCTAGCAAATGATACTAAAAAATAAACAGAATACTGTAGAGCAGAAATCTAACGTGCCTTTGACCTTTCATCCACAGACACAGAGTAGCCCTTACACTGAGATAATCAGCCCATTCAACATATTCAGATTTGGCTTTCTGACACAATGAAGTAAATGATTGTTTCACCTTTCATGTCCCAAATGTACCATTTCAGTTAATTACTTGTTTTCAAAGTTTTTATTGTATTTTGAAAGGAGACCTTGCATTGAGAGTCTGGGAATCAATCCTTCTAACTTCACTTTGGATGCTTTCTTCCCATGTTGCTTTTTCTTGTCTAAATCTCTTGCCTACTAAGTGAAGCAGTGCTACAAACTGTTTTTCACTGCCAAGGAGTTTGACTACGTGCAATTTATTATGTCATCTTTTGAACAATCACCATAAGAAAGAGCAGGACAGAACACATAATGCCATATTTGTTGCTTCATTCAATATTATTTAATAACTTACTTCTCCAAGTGACTAAAAGCCTGCCAGAAGGGCACTGACATGAAGACCTGCTTTCAACAGTCTGTCCAGGAGCGGCATCACATCCTAACATGACCAGCCGCAGAGAGGGCATGTTACTTCAGCTTCAGGACCATCCATTCTGATTGTTTGTTGAACACATAGGCGCAGCCAGAGTGCTTAAACCATCACACAAACAGGTGCAGAGACATCAACAGAAATAATGACTCTATGTTTGATATAAAGCAGTGGAGAATTTGGTGCAAAATTATGACCAAACTGCATTTATCTCTGTCTCAGTGAAATTTAGCACGAGTAGTACAGGTACCACAATGAAATCTGATACTAGAAGGAGACAAAGAGAAATTTCACAAAATTTCTAATCATGAGCATTTACTAAGCATCCAATTTCAATCAGGGAAACCACTCATGGGTGTCAGTACCATACTAAAGAAATCAAATAGTTAAAATCAGTACTATTCTGTTTAAAAGCTTTTATGTGCTTGACATCAGTAGTTACTAACTTCCAAAACTTGGAAACTTAATTTTTTTCATGAATTTTGCCAATTGTGCTGTAACCTCCTGCTGGCAAAAGCAACTGGAACAAGCTCTTCAGTAATATCCAGCACCATCCCTAGCTGGTGTAAAGACGAGCAGCTCTACTGAGTTCAAGGAATGGCAATGCCCCAAATCATAGCAATTAGAGGCTCTTCTCACTAAGTAAAAGAAAATAGTATTTCGGGAAATGCCCCAAATCTTTCCCTGATTGGCAGTGACAGCCTGATTTCAATACATGCAGTAAAAAAGACAGCATGACAGAAAAAACAATGCAATAATCCAAACAATATCCAAGGATTAGAAAGGGATGGAAAATCCATTTATAAAAAGAACATTCTTCTCAAAATGAATTACCGCCCCAAATTTGAAATGCTGAAGATATAAAAGGCACTAGTAGTCTAATCTAATTTTTTGTCTTTCATAAAATCTAACTCTATCCTGTGTCCAGAAAACTACTAACATTGTGCAATAAGCAGCACTGTGGTTATTCCTATGTAAGGAAAAAAAGCAAATTCTTTTCTTTGCCAGAGACTTTCTGTCGAACTTTGGCAAATCATTTTGCCTTTCTGTGTCTCAATGTCTCTGAAAAGAGGATATATTCATTTCTCAAAGATGTTTTAAGGATAAAAACAATAAAATGGGGAGATTTAGTGGGTGCCTGTCTAAGTACTTCCCAACCCTAGAGAGGGTGATCTTATTTGAGCTCACTGGGAATTCACACTTTTTAACAGATTTTTCTTTTGTTTTCTTTTACATCTTTAAATAACTTCAAAATGAGGGAAATGTTAAATAGAAATCTTGCAGGGATTTTAAGTAGCCCTGTTACGAGGCTGTGTTCATGGAGCAAACACATGTCAGTTCAAATGGCAGAGGCAGAGTCCTCAGGCCCATGTTTGAATAGAATCAAACTTCTGTATTTTTTGCTGTCTTACATAGAACTCATTTACCTGCAACATTTAGCAAATTGCTTTATCCATATTTTCAATATTTCCATTGCAACATTTTTATATATGACCACAGATCTACCTACAGAAAGTTGCCTGCTATTGAAAATCTTTCTAAACTCTGAGTACTATTGTACTTGCAAGACATTTACATCTTACTTCTATATATGAGGAAAGATCTCCAGGAAACACAGATCCAAGAACAAGCAATAAAGAACAGTGACAACTCTCTCAACACTGACTCTTTATTTGCTATTTTGTAATGACTTTCCTAGTAATTTATTCATTCTGAATGTGTAGCTGTACAATGACTAATTTACCTAGTTTCCACTGATTGAATTGCAAGAGATTACTTCTGCAAATCATGTCTAGAGAATATATCATGTCCAGAGGTATAATGTCATATCATAAATCCAGTCGTAGCAGTATTAAAGTTTGACTGATACACAGTGACAGTGATAAAACACGTCTTTTCCATGTAGCTGAAAAATAGAAATATGCTTTTGAAAAACACAAGAGGTGACTTTGCTCCTCACCAGACTCCTAATTCAAAGCCACTTTGAATTTTTGCCTCTTACAGGAGCAAAAGCATGTTCTCAAGAACATCAGCTATTTTACTCTTTAAAAGACTAGTATAATGGCAGTGCTGCTATATTGCAAATAGTTTATCCTTATACTATTCCTGATGGTATATTAGGATAATAATAATAATACCTAACTGCTAATTCCTGCAAGTGGAAATTTCACAACGTGAGGACAAATCTACATGTACTTACAATCAATGAACAAATACTGTTCAGTGATACTTAAGCCTCAAAAGCTTGGAAATATTAAATTCTTACCTACCCGTCACATTACTGGCAAGTGAGAACCATCTCTGCAACATCCTTGGCTTTGCCTTTTGTAAACTGATAGAAGTATCTATCTACCCTTGCAAGGAAAGAACTATCTTGTACCATAAGCAGTAGTTCACAGTTATGGTACTGCATCTGTTTGTATCTGTCTACTTCCCCATCTTGTATTTAAAGCCTATATTTGGAGGGGAGAGGGACCACCTCTTCGCTCTGTGTTTGTCTCATTCTTAACAAGGTAGAATATGGTGCCCATGGCTATAGCCACAGTGCTTGTCTCAGTACAGATAATATAGCAACCAATGAGACAATCTTTCAGCAGAGTGGCCTGGTCAGTAGCTGACAAAAGTTTTCCAAATCTTCTTACTTTGGTTTATCTGCATAGTTTTCTCAAGCTGTTCCCCTTCTGAGTAGGTATTTCTGTCTATTTTCAGCCACAGGAAGCACTGGCAAGCATTGAGCTTTGGCTTCTGATTTGAGCATCTAACAGAGGTGTCTCTGCTTCTGATCCCTTCAGAAAATACATACATATCACTTTACACAGGAAACCAGTGTAACAGACTGCTGAGGTGTGGATGCCATAGGTCTCCTCCTCTCAGTGCTTTGGGGTTCCTCGGGAAAGGTGGGAAGTGGAGGATAGTAGGATAATACCCTGTGGGCCCTGAAATGCAGCACTCCCAATGTGCAGAGTGTGAAGTGCCTCTGGACTTCATCAAAGGAGGGATAAAGGACAAAAATCGCAGGTGATGCTGCTAGTGGTGGTGGTGTGCTTGCCAGCTTCTAATTAAGGACTGAAACTGTAGGGATCTGGAGAAGATATAGTGGAACAGCATTTCCAAGAAGGAAAACTTCAGGTAGAACAGCTTTCTAGCAATTCTTCTACACGTGCTTGGCAAAGATCCTGACCAGGAAGGCTGCTTGCTTGAATTTAGAGTGTTAAATTTTTGTAATAGCAGATATTAGAAACACTTATATACTTTATATTGTTTCAATAATAAAATATGTATTTTTAATAATCTCATAGTATTTAAGATGTTATTCCAAAATTGGAGCACATAGGCACCTCTCAAGTAATAATCAGAATACTTACGGCTACTTTTGAGACTCATGTGTCCTCTGAAAGGTCCTGACATAGAGTATGTAGGCACCTTGGGGCTATCTAGGATCCTTGGTAGAGAAGGAAAATGCATTGGTTACATATTACAGAAGCATTAAGAAATATTATTATCTTTCTACAGGTCCTATGTGGATTACAGAAGAGTCATCTCCTGACCAGAATGCTATGCTACAACTGATACAGGTATGAAAAGCCTGGCACATTCAGGTTTACTTTCCCCGCTAGATTACTTCTGTTTGTTTTAAACCCTACCAATTAGTAGGACCCTTTTGAGCAGATACTCTGAGAGAAAATTCCCTGTAACAACAGCACCTACAGGGCAATTTTCTGCAGGCCACAAAAATGAGACATGGCATTGCGCAAATGACACATATTTTGCAATCTGAAAGATTGTCTCTGCTAAACATAAATCTTCAAGGCAAAAGAAGGATCAGCTCAGTATGCTACTATGCTGCTTGTGCCCAAGGGAAGCAGTGGAGAAAAAAACCCACAACATTAAAGATTTTCTAAAGATACTCTACGAAACAGTATAGGGTCACATCACAGAAGGCAGACATAGAAGCCAGGCCCAACACAGCAAAGTAAGCAAACAAGCCCCCTCTCATTTCAAATTAAGGACAAGTTGCAAGAACACAGATTCCAAGTACACTGAATTCCACCTATTTTAGGAAGATATATTCAACTGCTGACAGCTAAATTAATCTCAGATGAGTTAGAGGGTAAATTTTACTGTATGCCTTAACAGCTGAAGGGGCTAAGTCTCAATTTCAGAAGGCACTTAGGTTCACAGGAGTCAGATAGGCACAGATTTGTAGGAAATCCAGGAGATTTCAGTCCCTGCCTGTCCAGTGCTATGGTTTTCAACACAATCATGTTCCTAACTCACACTAAAATCAAATCAAGGAGAGTCTGGTACCTTAATTTGCAAGTCTGATCATGGAGACTAAACGCCAGTCTTCATTTTTAACTTACTTTTATCTTAGTGAAATGATTTGTCTTTATGCAAAAATTCCAGTAATAATTTGAACTATAATGCAAATAGACTTTCTCCAGTTTAAAAAGTTAGTATGGTACAGCTTAAACCTGTTCCTGGTAAACCTGAAGCAAGCCAGTCAGCAATGCAATTTATCTTCACCAGATAAATTTTAGTGCTTTAAACTCACACTTAAAAATCCATGCTCCTTAAGCAGATAAGCCAACTGGCAGAGAGGAGCCTAAAGCTCAGTACTTTATACACCAAAAGGTTGTCTACCAGCAGAAGTTGCTTAATTGTGAACTTATATTTGCCTGATTAGATTTGTGAGTTGCAAAAGAAACATCTCCTTAGAGATGATCCTGAATGTCAAAGGACATGCCAAGTGCCGTCAGAACCAGAAAAATCAATGCAATTCTTTCTTTGGTTTCAAGGCAACACTGTAATTTGGGGGAAGAATCAGGAGTGTCTGACTCTTAAAAAATGAAACCTTTACTTTTGTTCTCATACATTTCAGGATAATTTTTGGCTTCAAAGGCATTGCTGCAACTTTGCAAACCTTGTGTTTATACAGCTGTAACCAAAACCTAAGGTCAGAGACTTTAGAAAGTGATTACAGGTTTTGGACCTTGATTTGGTGACACCTGACAAAGAGCCTATTTTTTTCAGAGAGTACATTCTCAATTGGTTCTGAAATTCAGGCCTCACCACTGGTAGCTTAGTTTTTGGTAAAATCACCTGTCTGGGACAGCCTTCTTAAAGGTAAAAGGATGCAGGTAACAGAGAGTATTATAACAGTGTTCTGAGAAAACAAAAGCTGGAAAGAGTATGAGCAGTGCTTTTTTTTTTTTTTTTATAAAATTCTGCCACCCCTAGACCACATGCTTAAAATAAAAACACTATGAAATAAATGGGAGCTGAGTAAACGTCATTGCTTTTCCTCTGTGCTCATATTTCTAATTGTCATGGGTCCCTAAGTTAATAAAATCATCAAAAGGTCAGCTTTTTTTTTGTCTTTTGAAAACATCCTCTATAGTCACAACAGGATATGGACAAAGGAAGTTACTGCTCTCAAATCCAAGGTAATACATCAAAACATTTGATTTTTCTTTTTAAAATGTTATTTATTTAGATATATTCCTTAAGCATTTTCATTCATGTTTTGAAAACTAGTGGAACTTAATAATAGGTTCATATATATTAGCTTAAAAATCATAAGTCATAGAAATGACTTAAAAGCAAATTAGTTTGGCTACATCTCACTGTATATTACTACTAAAATTTTTGATTCTTTAATTTCTTTTGAAATATAAATTATCTCTGTCTAAATCTTTACTTCTTTTGGCTTTTTCTTTTTTATGTCAAGCATCTGTAAAAGGCATGAAAGACAGAAAGGTACTATACTGAAAAGAGCTCTTAATCACATGCAACTTTAGAACAGAGAGTAATTCTTTATCTTCTTGTGTTCAGTCCTACCATTTTAGCTCAACAGTTACTCCATAGAATCATAGAATGGTTTGGGTTGGAAGGGACCTTAAAGATCACCTACTTCCAAACCCCCTGCCATGAGCAGGGACACCTTCCACTAGACCAGGCTGCTCAAAGCCTCATCCAGCCTGGCCCTAAACACTTCCAGGGAGGGGGCATCCACAGCTTCCCTGGGCAACCTGTTCCAGTGTCTCACCACCCTCACAGTGAAGAACTTCTTCCTAATATCTAATCTAAACCTCCCCTCTTTCATCTTAAACCCATTTCCCTTTGTTTTGTCATTAACTGCCCTTATGAAAAGTCCCTCCCCAGCTTTCCTGTAGGCCCCCTTCAGGTGACTGAAGTGGAAAAAAAGCAGTGCAAAACTGCCCTGAGTGAGGACAGATAAAAATGTAACAAGCATTTATCAGAAACTGTAATTGTTTGAACCAGACCCATTTAATTTAGTATGGGCATGCCGTGTGTAACACGATGCAGGCACTAAACTGTTATGACTGAACACAGTCACAGATTTTTAAGTAACTAGTCCTTTACATGTGTATTTACAGCAGTTAACTCATGTAATAATGCTGCTACTCTTGTTTGAACTCTGGTGACTTTCTGACGTCTCAATCAGATCACTGTTCCAGGCTCACTCATTAGTGTACCCAAAGAGTTTACAATTGAAGTTTGCAAACCAGATAAATAGCAGGCAGGGGGAAAAAAGCATTGTCTTCCTCTCAGAGGCTGAAAAAGATTAAGTGATTTATTCATTGTAACAAGATCAAGAGAGTTAGTGGCAGAGAAATTAAACTTGATTTTCTGAGTACCAGACCAGTGCCTAAACCTCAGGACATCTCTTTTCATCTTTATCTAGATATCTAATATGTGAAATTTTCTTTCTCATGAGAAGAAACACTGCATAGCTTTCGTAGCTCCAACCATTTTTTACTTACGGAGCCCTAAAAGCTTCTAGGACTGGTGTGTTGACCCATAGAAAGCCACAGAAAAAGGAAATTATTTTGGCAAGAGGTATTTTGAAAACCAGTGAGATGATAGTATAAGACCTGTTGTGTTCAAGTTATGAAGATTCACAGAATCACAGAATCGCATGGGTTGGAAGGGACCTCAGGCAATGATCTAGTCCAACCCTCCTGCAAAAGCAGGGTCCCTATAACAGGTTGCACAGGAAAGCGTCCAGGTGGGTTTTGAACAACTCCAGAGAAGGAGACTTCACAACCTCTCTGGGCAGCCTGTCCCAGTGCTCTGTCACCCTCACAGTAAAGAAGTTTTTCCTTAGGTTTGTCTGGAACTTTTGGTGTTCCAGTTTTTGCCCTTTGCCCCTTGTCCTGTCACTGGGCACCACCAAAAGGAGCCTGCCCCATCCATTTGTCCCCCACACTTCAGATATTTGTAGACATTGATAAGATCCCCTCTCAGTCTTCTCTAGGCTGAAGAGTCCCAGCTCTCTCAGCCTCTCCTCGTACAGCAGATGCTCCAGGCCCCTAATCATCTTTGTGCCCCTCTGATGGACTCTCTCCAGAAGATCCCTGTCTTTCTTGAACTGAGGAGACCAGAACTGGATGCAGTACTCCAGACGTGTCCTCAACAGGGTAGAGTAGAGGGGGAGAAGAACCTCCCTTGACCTGCTGGACACGCTCTTTTTAATGCACCCCAGGACCCCGTTGGCCTTCCTGGCCACAGGGGCACACTGCTGGCTCATGGCCAGCCTGCTGTCCACCAGCACACCCAGGTCCTTTTCCACAGAGCTCCTTTCCAGCAGGTCAGCCCCCTAACCTGTACTGGTGCCTGTGGTTATTCCTCCCCAGGTGAAGGACTCTGTACTTGCTCTTGTTGAACCTCATCAGGTTCCTTTCTCTCTCTGAGTCTTGAAGCCCTGGGAGACCTGGGGCTTCTCAAGACTCACCCTGGTATGAATAGCTAAAAAATGTGGAAGCCCTGGGATTTGGGAACATATGAGACAGAGCCTCCTGATTCAATGAATTTTAAAAAACGAATTTAAAGGCAAAAGCAGAGGGGTTCTAATATATACTCTAATAAGACATCATTTATTTTCCTTAATTTTGAACCTTCCTGTGGAACAGGAGTTCTGCTACTTGACTGCATCTACTAAAGCCTACCATTCTTGTATTGGCTGAACACTCTGATGTTTGTATTTTGTGGTATTTAATTATCTGATATCTTAAACTGCATGATTAACTATTAAGAGCTGGAGGCAAATTAAGCAACTGTTACAGTTATATAAGCAATACCCTAGAAAGCCCCTATGAAGGTATGTATGAACCCACACCCAGGCTGTTCTCCCACTGATCATCAGGATCCAATTTTAGCAGTGTACTCGTCAGCTGCAAGGCACCTCAGTGGAGCAAAGATACTCCTTTTCAAATGCCTTTGCTGTCACTAGGTGGTATCCATTTGTAGCTACAGAGAAAACATGGAGAAACAAGGAGAGACAGATGAAAGGAAGAAAGATCAGGGCAGTCCTTCATCAAATCCCTTTGATGTAAAAGGGAAATGTTATAGTTTGGGTATCTGTACAGGCAGAAAAATAAGAACAGGAGACAAATAATAAGAAAACCGTGAAAGCATGTGGAAAAATTATGACTCTGCTCTTCATTCTCTCTCTGTTTTCCTTAACAGAACAGAACATGGTTTAACCAGCAATATATTTTAGAAAGTTTTCTTTCTTTTTATAAGAGCTCAGACATTTTCACTCACTTCTGCACGTCATTTCTAGCAGCTGAATACAGATCAATTATTTCTTCTGATCTAGGACAAATTCATAATTTCCTAGTAACACTTTCAAGATTCTTAAATAAACAGAAAGAGCATCATAATTATATCAGCCCTATTTTCCCAATTCAATAGCTGAGGGTTGCTCACATACTGATGAGCCTATACTCTCACCCTGCAAGGATCAAGAATCACTCTTATTGGGCTCTTCATGGGCCAGAGCTCATCTGCAAACTATTATCCTTTACACAGTATCCAAATGAGAGAACTTCTTAACAGCAAGGAGTCTCTTCATTAATATATAAAGTCTAGTTGATGAAGAACAAGTTACTTGATTGCCTGAGAAAGTAACTGAGCTATCTCTCAAGTACGCAGCCATGCTGTGGTAGCTCATGGATTTCAGTGGGCAACACAGTCAAGTAGTTATTTCAATAAAGGCAGGAACCCTTTTCTGAGTTTCTAAAATAAGCACAATTGTAAGTGAAGCACTTCAGATTGCATTTATCAACAAGAAATATGGCCCCATCCTGAGCAGGTAAAAGCAAGATATAAATACACTTATGCTGTCTGTGCTGATGGATACAAACCTGCTGCTAGCACATGACTTCAGTTATTTTAGACTCCTTTGAAAATTCAAGCCCTAAAATCACTTCTACCCCCATGTCCCTTCCAAAATCCTATTTCTCTTCTTCTCA
>NW_010293922.1:15731-20729 GCF_000700745.2 Antrostomus carolinensis
TCTCTCCCTTCTCCTGGTGCCTGAGTCACCTTGAACATGGTCTTATAGCTTGGAAGTATCCCTTTCTCTACCTGGCTGGGAGGTCTGTGGCAGCATCTGACCAAGGAAGTGCAGCCTACTCCACCAGCATGCTCCGCTCTCCCCCAGAGCAAGCAAATGCTTCCTCTCTCTTCCCTGTGAAGAGGGTCAAGTGCTGTGGCATTGGAAATTTCCTTGAGCTTCAAATTGCTATGAAGGGTTCTGCTGCCTTGGCTCTGCAGCAATGTTCTATCTACCAGACTGGAAATTACTTTAGGAATATATTTATAATTAGTGCATAACTTAGAGCATTGAAGACCATGATGTGTACTTTTTTCCCCTCCAGTCTCTCTTGCCTAGTTAAACGAGAAGTTTAAAATTTCTCAGGGCAATAGTTGTCCTTCACTCTATGTAGATATGTTCCTGACAAAATGAGCCTTGATCTGTCACACTTAAACACTAACAAAGCACAATCAGCAAGTCAGGAGAAATAATCTGAGTACAAATAAGCACTGAAACATGAGATGAGTGCCATTAGAAAACTCTGAGGTTTATGTGTCCACCACACTCGTTAGCCAAAGATTGAAGGCCACTTTTCCCCAAAGGCCTGAGAAAGGAAAAAAGGGAGGAGGGAGAGTATTAAGGAAAAGTATTGTATTCTTGCTCTGTTTTCATACTTTCACAGACATCTACTTATGGCCAGTATTGGAGACAGATTTGATTAGATGAACTTCTAGTCAGATACAGGGAAGCACTGGTAAAGTGTTTGACCATTTTACAGCCTCCTTTTCCCAATAAACTATGTATCTATTATAAATTGTATTATATATTATTGTAAGTTAAAAAGTAGAAAAAATCTATTCAGATTTATTTTATTCTGTCCATATACCTTGGCTGATAACTCCTCTCCATTGTTTTGAGCAAGATAAAGCCACAGGCTGCGTCAGGGCCACTGACCTATTCCCAGAAGAATCCCAATCTCTACCCGTCTTGCGTGTTTTATTTACTGTTTGGGCTCTTCTTGTCTCTAAAGGCTGAAACTGGAACTAATGCCTAGTGAAAAAAGAAAAAAGGACCGAGAAAATGCACTATTAACTGACAGGCCTTCATACAACATATTCTGTTAATTTTATGCTAGTGCCTAGGTGCCAAGGAATGGCAGGACATTTGTGAACTATATTAGTTTAAAAATAATAATATACCTTAAAAAAAAATTAAATCACAAGGATGAAAAAGAGCACAGAAAAGAATATTTAACCAGAGCAGCTGGTAATTGCTGTTTCTTCTCCCTTGAGTTTTAGATACTTTTTCCTCTACTCAACTGGGTTTCCTCTGCTCATGCACATGCTTTGACTTTTTCTACATGACATGACATTGATGTGTTATTGTCTGGACAAGCAAGAAATTTTGAAGCCAACTTCTGTTCTATACAGTGAGGTACTACTGAATTTCCCCGCTTTTTGACAGGTATAATGCATTGTCAGATATAATGAGTATTCAGTACAGTTGCTGGAACTACAGTATTGCATGAATGAATTATATGAATAAGTCTATAATTTTTTTGTTAGGACTTTGACAAGAAAATAATTTCATTCTATTAAATTGTTGTGCTATTTATTATTATTCCGTTATTTCTATTTTCCATTTTTAAACCCACAGGACTGTAAATCATCACTGATGTGCCATGTGGTAGGTCAAAGGTGACCATCTTGAACATAAGATCTTTACAAGGACCTACAGTTCACATTTGAAACCTGCTGGCTCACAGCAGTTAGCTGCAAGTTTCAGCAGTTCACAAAGGTAACACAGCCTCTTCCTGCAGCAGCTGCAGCAGATAGAAATAACAGACTGATGGTTGAAGAGGAGGAAAAAAATTTGGGAACTTTTTCTTTTCTTTATGTCACTTCAGGGGCATGCTGTGCACTTGGTGGGGCTGCCAGGAAGCTTACTACAGCACCTTCAGCACTGCTGAGGAATAATCAGTGTCAGGTGTCAAAAAGCAAAGTCAAGATCAGCTACAACTGTGGCCACAGCAGTGACAAAGGAGAGTGAAGCTCTGGATGCTATCAAACTGATAATTTCTCTGGAGTAGGCAAAAAACTCTGGGTGGCCAACAGCCAATAAACCAGCTCTGTTCTATCTAGTCATAAAGCCTCCAGCATAAGGACAGCAGGAACAGCGATGCGTCTGTTCCTAAATGCCAAAAAACCCCATAGGAGGATGTATGAAGCCCAATTCAGAGGATAACCACAGAGCCGGTGTAAATCACTGAGGATATGATCACAGTCAGTTCAGGAAGCTGAGCTTTCTGTAACTTTTTAGTGGCATATGTCAGTTAAATGATTGCTCTTTTGTATCAGAACTGCAGTCCATCTAGTTCAGCATCCTGCCACTGGGATCCTGCCTTTCAAGTACCTGAAAAAACTCTTCAAACAGTATATCTATAAAAAACAATCTGTTCTCATCGTCATACTACATCTTCTAACACTCAGAAGTTACCTTCTGAATAAAGGAAGAGATTTATTATTCTTCCCAATAAATCAATTAGAATTTATTACAGAGTAGTTGATACATCAGTTTGTAATCTCTAAACACAATTAAAAGGGTGAGAAACAAGATCTTGGTATTTATCAATACTTTGTAGTATTAGCAATAGCTTCAGCAGCTGCCTTGAAAACACTTAAATTCTTCTAAATCACTAAATAATATTAACTCAATATTTGAAAATTTTCCAGTACTCCTGTTAACTGTCTACTGTGACACTTCGACTAATGAGGCCAAATTAACAACTTCCAAGTTTCAAATTAAATAATTAAAGGCAGCCACTGATATTGAAATCTGCTGAGACAAAATTAAACCCATGATTTACAGCCAAATTCTCTAAAGTTAGGCTGTCACAAAGTTAATGCGGTATTAAACGACAGGGAAAAATATGCTATCAGATATTAATGATAAACTCAGCCAAGGTTGAGGCCAACAAGATTTTGGGAGAATTAGAAGTTGTAAATTTAGCATGATATGTTTGCGTGTTTTTTAATCAGATATTGCAGGATGAAAATAGTGGTATTATAATGCTTCTTTCCTGAGTGACAGGCATAAAAGCTTTCAGTAAGAATTCACTTCATATGCAGAATTGGGCCAATTAGTTGCAAATAACTAAAAGAGCTAAGGCCTTCTCATTATCTTAATGGATCAGGCTACCAGCACCAGCCAGATCTTTAAATCTTTATTTACCTATCTGCACCTTTATATTCCTTGGTGTTTCTTAGAAAAGGTCTCATGTCTCCACATTTTTGGGTAAACGACAGCTCTTCTTACATGAATGAGCATGTTTCTATAACCTCAGCTGTGTAACCGTTTCATTTATTTAGATGTGAACTTTTTTACTTCTGTTGCATTTTCTTGATAATTTTCACATTATGTTAGTCAAGAAATCATCAGAACACCTTTTTACATATTTCCATTTCTTTTTAATTCATTAAAAAAAGAAAGGTAGGAAAAAAAAACACCCTGTAAAAATCTGTTTTCCATTTTTATCCTCTACAAAATTGGCCCAGTAAAACACTTAACAAATGTATAATGACTGTAACAGGCAAGTACATTTCACTTTTGAATTTCAATCACCATTGTAAATTTGCTTCCAGCTCTGGTCCCCACTAAAGTCCATAATGATGTTGACATTGACTTCAACAAGGTCACAGTTTGATCTCCTAGAAGCTTATGGGCTTTTTCAAGCAGAAGGTATGAAGAAATATGGGCAGGTATGTGTGTGTGTGTTTGTGAGAGCAACAGGGAGGCCACACCTCCATCTTGGATTCAGAAACTATGTACTCAGCTAGTTTCTTCAAATATCAGGGCTTGGCTGAAAAGGACTTTGTTGGCAGCTAAAGACTCCATAAAATGAACTCCAAAATGTGTCGCAAAACTGGACTATTAAAATTAAACTTTCCATTTTCTGAAAAAAGACATTTGCTGATAGCAATTCAACAACAACAAAATGTACCTAATTACAAGGAATCTTTCTCAGTTGGGACTGAGTATCTTCAAATGCATAAACATTTGCAATAGACTGGCTATGCTAGTGCAGCAAAATGCTGGCTATCTTCATCACAGAGACCCAGTGCTTCTCAGCAAAAATAAATGACCCATAGTGAAATGGGAAAGTTTTCTGACTTTTGTTTATTTGCTTTTTTTGTTCTTTTCTCAAATCATGCAAGACACAAGTTAGATCAGAATGCAGGCAGAACATTCAGTAGGACAAAACAACATTGTTTCAAACTATAGCACCATCAAACCACCAGGCTTTACAGCCACATTATTATATTTTTTTTTTTTCCCATTGTGCAAGCAAAAGCATTCCTGTTACAAGGGGAAATTATTTAACAGAGCGAGATCATACAGCATAGTAGGGGAGCCCTGCTGTTACTTGCTGGAAGAACGTCAGCACTGAAAGGAGGAGGTATGAAATGTAATTCCCTGCTGCTCGCTCTCTTAAGGCACAGGCAGCTCTCTCCTGGGGGCCTGCTAGCTGCAGCCAAAGTTTGCCCTAAGAGACCTCCTCTGCCCTAGAGCCGTAGGCAGCAGCAACAGCAGACTATACAGCTCTTGTTAAATGTAAGCACAGTCTTGGAAATCTTAAGCAAAGGAGGATCCTCAGCTCTGGTACTTCTGAGAAAGGCTCTACAGGATTTCACGGATCAGAGTGAGTGAGGTGGGAAGTGACTTCTGGAGGTCACCTGGTCCAACCCCCTGCTCAAGCAGGGCCACCCACAGCTGGTTGTCCCCGGCCATGTCCACCCACAGCTGGCTGTCCCCGGCCATGTCCAGATGACTTTCCCATTTCTCCACAACCTCCCTGGGCAGCCTGTGCCAGTGCTGTCACCCTCCCAGGGAAAAGTGATTCCCGATGTTCAGAGGGAAGCTCCTGTGTGTCAATTTGTGCCCTTGGCCTGTGCTCCTGTCACTGGGCACCACTGACAA
>NW_010293923.1:0-15738 GCF_000700745.2 Antrostomus carolinensis
AGGGTGTCACAGGGGGGGCGGTGGGACGCCCCATGCGGGGCCTCCGACGACCCCGGAGACGACCAAATCCTGTGTGCTCGTTTTGTATCTTTAATACCCGTTTTAAACGAACCTTTTAGTAAAAAAGAAGAAAAGAAAAAAAAAAAAACAAATAAAAAAGCTGCCCAGAAAATCGACGGAGGAAATAAAAGACCCTCCCATTCAACCGCGTTTGTTGCAGTCGGAGTAGCTTTTTTGTATATGAATACAGCTGGAGCGGGATTTTTCTTTATTTACAGAAAGAGAAGTCTCTTTGGCAGGATGGAGAACAGAGGCACTATATATATATATATATTGTTATTGCTGAAGCTGAACTTTAACCAACCTTATACACTGTATTCCCCAGTTGAGATAGTGTGTATTTATTATTGTAGCTCCGCGTTATTTGGCTTTTAATACAGAGGTTTTCTTTCTGGAGCCGCCGTAGCCTTTTGTCGGTCTGTTTTTGCCAGGGTGGAATGGAGGGTTTGGCTGATTTCCCCATCTGCAAACCATCTGGGAAGCTCCTTTCCCCAGGAGATGGTATTACTAGGGGTGTTAGTGGAAAAAGCAGAATCCCAAACGCTTCCTAAATGGTGTTTGTCCTCTCCTCACAGTAGATTTAGGTCTATGTGCCTACATCAAGGTGGGGTGGGGAACATGGCTGTGCCAGAGGTCCACCAAGGCAATTTACTTAGCACTGCTCCACAGACCATGGCTTTCTCCTCGGTTTGACATCAGGAGGTTTCGGTCCTGGGAAGATGAAGCCCACTCTTTGAGATGTGTTAAAAGCAGCTCGGGGGCAAGTCTCTCTGACTTCCACAAAGTGCATTCCTCAAAAACAACTCGGATGTAGTGTGTTTGTTGAAGGCATAGTAATACCGTACCTCTTTTTCATCTACCAGTCCGCAGCATTGCTCACTGTGGGGTGGAGGGAAGGCAGGAGCTACTGGTCCAGAACTAGATTACAGCTGCCGCTATGGAAGCTTGCAAGGAAGAAAGATTTGCAAGGTTTCTTCTTTCTTGTTAAAGCAGGTAGTTGCGTAGCCTGAAATATAATTTGTTCTGTACTTCCAACTATTTAGCCTTATAAGAAGTTGTTTCATTTGCCTTAGACGTGATTAGTCCAGCTGAAGTTTCTAAAACCAAAACGTGAACTGAGACAGATTTGCAGTAGGAATTCTCATTCCTTTGTCAACATCAATGTATTTAATTTGTTAGGGACACTTGAACTCACTCTGGGCTAATTTGTTGTATCTGTAATGTTGGTTTTTTCCCTATGTTTAGTGGAAATGACTGGATAAAAAGACCAGAAGGATTAAATTCTTAGGATTCCTATTTTTTCATGGAGAACAAAATGAAATAAATGCATGCTTTATGTGTATGCTATCTGGAAAAAAAAATTGCAGAGGAAAAAGATTGACAAACAGCAGAAATAAATCAAGATTTTAAAATGTTCCGTGTTACTGGGCTACCTCTGCACCCACTGTTTCTCCTGTTGATCTTAGTGGGCACGTCACTTGAGTAAACACTGCAGTAGTGTTGTTTTCAGAAAGTAGAAGATCTAGTCACCGTGAGAAATATTCATTTGACCTGTTGATCCAAAGGGCACCTTCCCCTGTATGTTTAGTTTACAGAGCTGCGCATTTCTCTCCTTGATGTGAGAACGTATTGTCATTTCCACCTTGTGCAGTTTCTTTTGCACAGAAATGTGATGTGCCAGAGAGCAGTTACGAGCCTGTAGAGCCCCGTGTGACAGAGGAGCCTCTTCGTACTGAAAGGCAAGGCTGGCAAGAGAACATGGAGCTGATGTTAGCACCTTTCTGAAAGAGAAACGCTCTGCATACAGAATAACCCTCAGAAGAGTTGCCATGCCAGAAAAGAATTTCTTCTTTTAAATGAAGATACATTTAGGCAGAAAGTTTCTTCTTTTGAGTAAGATACGTTTAGGTGGAGAGTTAAGAACTTTTGTTGGAAGTTTTGCTGGCTCTGTAGCGTACAGTGCATAGTACTCGTTGTGATCCAGGGAGCCTGTGCTTAAACTCAGGGCTGGATTTTCTTTTTTTTGCTTATCCTAGTTTCACCAGTGATGTGCTGTTGTTTTTGTCTTGAATTGCATCAACAAAAGCAAGATAATGATGTTACTGCCTGAAACAGACAGCTTCAGTTATTAAAGGTTTTTTATTTGCAGTTCTTACAGACAACCTACCAAGAACAGTAAAGCTGGTGCAGAATGGTTTTGGGGTACGTCTTCCAACTTCTACCAGTATCAGCTTGAATACAAACCATGTGAACAGGCAATGCCATAGTGTATTTTGCTGCTTCACTTGAAAAGTGTGATAGAAGAAAGGGATTTGCTTCTAGTTCTATAAATACGCTTGTAAGTGGAGCTGCTGTTAAAAATCTGCTAAAATATGAAATGTTTAAAACACAGGGATGGCATTAAAAAAAAAAATGAAAACAAACCCCCCAAAGCAATCTTGTCCAGAATACAAAAAACCACAACAAGGGAGTACTGATCTCAGCTACAAAGTTCAAAGAGCACTTCTGAGTTAGGGAAGGTGTTTCCTTATGTCGCAGTAACTGCTGGGGTAAGCACATTGCCTTTGTAGAGAGAGGACAGTCCGTGTTTCTGTGCCTTAAAGAGTACTTTAAGGCACAGGGGAGGACACTGAGATTACCTGATGTGCAGGTTTTAAGCCTGGACCTGAACCCTTGCGTTTTACTGAGGTGGCAGCAGGGTTTTTCCTGTGAAGAACAGAGAATGGAAATGCATTATGCAGAGCATGAGCTTTCTTCAGTCGCTAACACCCATAACCCTCCTCCCATGGCTGTGGCTGCCACGATGACTCTAAGCAACCCATAACTTTGAGTAACAAAAGGCACACCTGCATCCACGGGAATTCTAAATTAAACCCAGAAGATTCAAGCCCAGAGCAGTGTGAAACGATACATCTCCACACCAGCTAGTTTTACATTTGAGCTTGGGACACCTAAGTATCTCTTCATTTTCTTTTTCACTGGCAGCAGAGTTTTATTGTCACTTTACTGGGATGATTCTAAGCCACTTCTATTCATTTGGATTTATTTTTAAAACCTGTTGGTATCAGGGTCAGTGAAAGAGTGGGATTAGTCACCATATATAATCTTTCAAATACTCAAAGAGGTCATATATATGCGTATATATATATATACACACATCTATACATAAGGACTTACTGTGTACAACAGAAAGTCAAGACAAAAGGGAGAAGAAGGATGGTGAGGAAGAAATAATACTGAACAAGTAATACTGGTTTTCCTTCACTATTTGTTGGATCGTGTTTCCTGGTAAGTTACCTTGACTTTATTTATCATAGAATCATAGAATGGTTTGGGTTGGAAGGGACCTTATTTATGTACATGTGTTTGTTGGAAAGCAAGGGACACCTAAAACAGGTTATTTCTCAATTTTATTTTTATATAATCAAGTATATTACAGATTATTTTTTCCAGGAACCAGAAACTCTCTCCAGAGAGAAATTCAACATTAGAAGGTACTAGGCTTGTGTGCTAGTGTTAGACCAGTACATTTTTTGCTGTACATTCAGACCTCAGAATTGTGTCTGTCTCACTCACATACTTGTTTAGTTATGTTTTATAGGTATGTTAGAAGCAGAATTACACAGATGAATATGTAATTTTAGCATGTACACTGTCGTGCTGTTATTTGGTGCCACATTGATTCCCATTATGACAATACAAAAATGTAGTCCAGTGTAACAATAATGCTATATTTTGTAAGCATGCTGTTGTTCAACAGATTGTCAATAATCAAGAGCAGTTTTGTACGTCAGGAAGTACGTGTATATTTAGGGCAAAATTGCCATACTTGGATAAAGGTGAGAGTTGTTAACTTATTCAGGGCTTAGTTCACCCGTGCTTTCGATGATTAATATGACTGCAACAGCAGTACTATTTGTGCAGTGAATATTACTCAATATGAGTAAGGGCTACTGAACCAGGCCCTAAAAATACTAATTAAAAGCCTTACTTGGCTGAGTAAGTATTATTCATCGTGATCTCCACTTGCTGAATAAAAGTATCTCCAGGGCTGACATTACGTGATTCCAGGGGAGGAACAAAAGCCCAGTGAAATTAAATAGTTAAGTTAATTGAAGTTTTGTATGACTAAAGATCAACAAATCTATTTTAAAGATATATATCTAGATATAAGAGTAGGTATTGCATTCTTGTACCTCTCTCTTTTTTATACATACAGTTTATAAATCCAAAGCCAGCACTTCTCAGTCCAGGGTAGGGCCTTGCTAATTTGGGTACTAACTTCTTTCTGAAGCTAGTGTAAAAATGCAAGTTATTTTTCAAGGAATTTTACTGAATAAATGTCTTTTTTTTCAGCATATTTCAGGGAAAGGCCTGGATTTTTCAAAAAACATTCTGGGAAAATGTGTAAATACCAAATCCCAAATGTATTCAGATTTAAAAACATAAAAAATCTTTTTCACCAGTAACTGATTTTTAAAAGCATATTTTTAAACAAAAACATCAGTTTCCGTATTCCTCCTTAGAAGGAGAACATTGAAATGGAGATCAGAAGTGCGTATGAGTGTTCTACTTCGCAAAAGTGCTTTTGTTGGGTTGTTTTTACTCCTAGTTTTCGTGTGATACATAGCCATATGCTAATAATGGTGTTCTCTTCAGTGATTTGGAATTGATTGCAGCTTGTGACAGATAAGGAACTACATTTCTTGTCCTTCCTTCTTCGTAGTTCTGGTTAAATAAGTTGTTCAAAACAATTGAGGGGAAAAAAAAGTAGCTTAGCCTGTTTAGTTTGTTTCTATTCTGCCAAGGAAGAAAGCAGCCTGGTATAAAAATGGGGATATCAAAGATATTTACTGGAAATGTCTGGATGGTGTTTAATTAGATTTGTGTCCAGACTAAGTTTCATAATCCAAACATCTCCCAACTTTTATAGAGTTTGGATTCTTAACTGAGTCTAACAGTTTGCTCATCTTTACGACAGAGGAGTCTCTGAATCTGCATGTTGGGAAAGCCAGCGTCTAAAACCTCAGCTCTTATCTTAGCTTTCATGTTATCTCAACAGGTTACTAAACTCAGAGCAAAACTGGAAGATCCAAATACCCTGTGAAATGCTGTGCGTTTCTGCGTGTTTGACTCGTTCTTAGCTTTCACATAAAAACATCAGATTAATGAGACATGAATTCAAAATCAGTGCTGTTCTGAGGAAGTGAATTCACTGGGAGTGTGAAGTTAAATTATATTTTTGCTCCTCGTAAGGTGAGACTTGCTAGAAGCAGTGGGACCTCGCTGTCTTGGTGTCATTCTGGGTGTTGCTAAGCAACATAAAGTGGTTAAAATGGAGATACAGAAGAAGAGCATGGAGGAATAAAGGAAACAAAAGACACAGAAAAGCATAAAAGAGAGTAAATTTGTTAGCACGTTCTGCAAAGAAGTTGTGGAACATCAACTGGGAAAAAGACAGCAACTAAGATCATAGAGAAAAAAGAAAGCTGTCATAAAATGAATTAGGAACTTGATTCTGTAATTCATAGTCAATCAAATTTTTCAGTGCTTTGCTTGAATAATTTATTGCAGTGTTGGCCCCAAGTGGCAAAAGAGAATAAGAGCCCAGGCAGAAATGAGAGTCTCAAGAAAAATTAGGAGTGGAACCACCATACCATAAATAAAAAGAGAAAATAAATTACTCTCCATATTGCTGGAAACCAAACAATGAAATGGCAAGGCACTCTCTTGCATATGCTATCTGCTCTAATTTTGCTTCAGATGTCCTCTGAGGTTGGAAGGAAAACACACTACGAGTTGTATTTATGGAATGGAGATGGTTCTTCCATCATATCTTGTTTTGAACTGTGTAAAATATACATTTCTCATTGTCCAGCACCAGAATGTTAATCAGAACTGTATTAAAGCTTTTCACCTGCTTTGAAGTAGTGCTGGTGTGACTGTATTTCCCAGGCTGGGCCGCTGCTGTTGACAAGACCACGTGCTGGTATGCTGTTTATAGCGTGCTGATCTATATTGCCAGTACTTTCTCACTCATATATTTTGAAGACTGCCTGCTTAATCTTCCTTTCTTGTCCCTATCTTCATTGTTTCCCAAGCTTCACTCCACTTTTTCTTCTGTCACTGAAAATTAATAATTCTTAAGATTTGCTCCTTCTTACTTCCTATCTCTGTCATTCCTTTTCTCCTTCCCTAGCATGTTTTTATCTTGACATTTTCTGTCTTCAGATTTCTCACCTGTCTTTCCCACAAGCATGGCTCACCAAGCCAGAAAAGGTACCCTGGGAAACTGTGCTATCAGTTTCTTCTGCTTTTCCACTCTGTTTCTCACCCATTCAGACTGTACCTCTCATGCCTTTGGTCTGTGACACCTACAAGGCAAAGATGGTCAGGAAACCTTGTGTTGAGGGCAAAACCCAAGTGCAAAGTTGTCTCTCCCACCACTCTTGCGGTCACAGAACTTTTTCCGTCCACACTTCTGCCCCAGACATTGAGCAGGGGCCCTAAGTTATTGTGTCTTCTAGTAAATGAGAAGTGGAGCCATTTGAAGAGCTTCCTTCCACCTTAATTCCTCAAAGTCCTTTCTCTGAATAACCCTCTACTCATGCCCCTGCCCCAAACTCTATCTGTCTCATGAATCGTGGGAGCTCTCACATGCCACCCTTCCCACGTATCCTCAACTGCAGTGTCAGGACACGTCTCACTCTGCTGTCTGCTCTAGCCGAAGGTGGGTGTCTCACACCCTGTCAAAGATCTCCACAGCCAGAGAAGCAGTGATCTCACTTAGGAATGGATCAGCATTTAAAGTTACACTACAAGGTCAAACCCATTACTTTTCAATTAAACCTTGGATTCTGCAGAAATTGATGTCCCTTGCCTGGGTGGAAAAGTTGTACAAGCAGAGGGCCCTGATG
Organism: Antrostomus carolinensis; assembly: GCF_000700745.2. Lineage (NCBI taxonomy): Eukaryota > Metazoa > Chordata > Aves > Caprimulgiformes > Caprimulgidae > Antrostomus > Antrostomus carolinensis. The sequence continues at coordinate 6,978 of NW_010293923.1, forward strand.
GATTTTTCAAGTGCTGATCTAGTAGCATTGTGGCTTCGCTAGCAACTGCCTGAGTGGCCAGGACAACTCACTGCAGCCCAAATTTTGTAAGATGATAAATATGTACAGCTCACGCTGCAGTCTATGAGTGCTCAGGCCTTCTGACAGCAACATGCCTGTCCATGTCTCTCTAGCTGTGGAGGAAATAGTATTTACTGTTCTCATGCTGGTAGTGAAAGAATTAATGAGCTAAATCTCGTAGGGTGTTTTGAGCATTTGAAGCACAATAAAAATGCAAAAAAATGAACATGGTTTTATTCCTTCTCTGTTCTTTTTCACACTTAAGGGCATGGTTGGAGCCTTGTGTTGTTAAATTAAGGTATTCTGCACAGTTTTGTTCACAATTTAGCCAAGCAATAGCTGTACTCTGGAAATGCTTTTCCCATTGAAAGGTGCTGCGATATTAAAACCAAATCATTTCTAAGTGATGAATGTTACTGGAAGAGATTCTCATTAATCCAAAAGTATCTGAAAGAGTCCCCCAAGGTGTAAGGAATACTTTCTAGGAGGTAAATATATAAAAAAAATTAGCGTGGAGGTAGCTGGTGGAGATTTAATCATGGGGCTATTTCATTTCTTTTCTTGCATTGCGTGTTTCATCCCATTTTCTCTGGGGAATGTGAGCTGTGCCTAATTATGCCAGCAATGTAGTTGCTCTTAAATGGAAACTGGAAACTACTTTCTTCAGGCAATACTTACTATGAATTCTTATGATTTTCTCATTTCCTCCAGGACATGTAATTCACTTAACAATGCAAGGTCACATCATTTTCTTAACCCAGAGGAACCCACTTTTGAGGCATGAAGTTTACCACACAGTGTGTCCAATGCAGCCTTGCAACACCCCATCCCTTCCCCAAGACAGGGATTTCCTGTGGTGCCCCAACCCCCCACTGTCTAGCTGTGGGATGATTTAGGAGCTAGGACCATGAAGACAGAGGCCTTATTCCTCTGTGCTCTACCCCAGCCATGTGTCACCTTCCCCTCTGTCCTGGAAGCACATTTATGGTGGGAATAAATTTAGAGCTGGCCCATGCAAGTGGCAGTTTCTCACAAAAATTAATACAGCTGTACTGGTGACAGCTTCTGGAGAGGACCACTGCCAGTAGATCTCTTGTTCATCTTGCCCTCTGTTGAGGCAGTCCATGCCAGTGAAGCAATCCACAGCTATGACTTCTTCATAGGTCCATGTGGGGCAGTTGGGGGAAACCACATTCACAATTTAGGAGATGAATGTGTTTTTAGCCTGAAAGCCATTTTGAGCAGAAAAGATCTTTCACTGAGCTGTTCAGCAGTGTCTGTGCACTGAGTGAGCCACGTACCGATTCCTTTGATTTATACTGAGAGTTTTGCAGGCCTTTTTGGTTTGCTTTATTTTATTTTTTTTGAGTTTGACTAGGAATTGTTGTAGATGCTGCTTGGGGAACACCCCTTTCCCATGCATATAAAATGTAATTCAATAGGCTTTGCTCTAGCTACCCTAGCGTGGGAGTGGATTGCCCATGACAAAACTCATCCTCCAGAATGTCACTTACTTATCTCCAGTTCTGAAACAGAGACTCATATCCTCTCCCCATGAGACTGCCGTCGCAACACTTACAGGCACCAGCCCATGCTGCGTTAGGACAGAAGAAGACAACTCTTATTTTCCTCCTACATCTGGAATATTTCATGCCTGTGATAATTTTGAGTTCCCTGAATTCAGCCAGCGAGATTGATAATGGCAGTGCCCAATGCTAACTGAAGTGTCGTGGGTGGAATGGGTCAGAGAGATTTACTCTCCTCCCACACACAAAGTGCAGAAAGAAAACAAGATTGGCTAATCTGTTTTCCTACATGTGCAGGGCTCAGTGAAGCAGAAATCAGTGGATTTACCCATGTAAGAAAAACAACCTCCCCTGAAGCAGACTGTGAATGAACCAGTTCTTCAAAAACAAAACTAAGAACATTTTCTATGCGTGTCACTCCTGCTGATTGCCATGAGAACAGCCTCAGCGCAACTGTGTGATTGGAAAGTCTTTTACCATAGTGACAGGAATATGATCACTTTTTAAAAATTTCCCAATTAATTTAATCAAATTATGTGTGATTCAGCTGATACCTGCATTATCTCTAGCATCTTCACAGCTATCAAGTTGTCTCTATTGCTATCTTTCTTCTGTCACATATAAAAAGATAGTAAGAAAGCTATGATGATGAATAATGTTAATGCCATTTCTGACCAAAAAACTGCTTAAAATCACAGTTAAATACTTCTAACAATGATATTCAGGGAGCTCGTAAACTGGAAAAAATCAGTTAATACATTTCTGTAATAGATTTCAAATATCAAAATTCTCAGTGTTGAGAACTACAGGTTGAATGTAGCAACAGAAAGCATTCACAGCAAGTTCCCAAGTATGTGTTGTCTGCTATTACTTGGCAAATCATAGTTATGCTTAACTATTTCTTAATATCTTCCAATCCCACATTCATGGTAAAACCAATTACTTGTGACAATGCACATAAAATATTTTCAAACTATTACTCTGAGTTCCTCCGTGATACAACTATACTTCTTCTACCTATAAGCCTGTCTTGAATATTAGGGTTTAAAAGGTCCAAAATGTTTTTTTTCCCTTTGACCATCTTCATTTTCTTGCCTTCATTTCCTACAACTGCTGTACAGTCTGGTTTTGCTCAGTGTGCTTAGACCTGTGGTTATTTAGGAAGCACTGTAATATGTGAGTATTCAGCAAAAACTTGCTACAGGCAATACTAATCCTTCTAGGCTTGGAGTGAGCATGGAGTTAGAACGGAGGGTACTGGAGGTTACTTCCACTGCTTGCTGTAAAGTGTGGAACACAACTTCAGAAAAGAATGAAATCAATGTTTGCTGCAGTGATTTGAAGAAATTGATCTTTATTCATCAGTTCAAAGCACTGAGCAGTCAGTCTGCATAAAGCATAAGGAAAGGAGGATGCATCAGCTCTTCTGTTTTTAGTTTAAGCTTTGGCTGTTGTTTGAATTTGATTAATTTAATAAATAAAAGTATTGCAGGGTGTAAGTTTCTACATCACTGGGGGATTTTGAGTTAGTTCGGAGAACTGGGATGTAGGGGTTTGATTAATTCAGAGAAAGTATAGAGAAAAAAAGTATATATGCTGAAAGAATAGATCACACAAAGAGCACTTCTGATGGGAAGTACCGCACAGCAGCGCAGCTTTACATACGTCCCCAACTTGACTCACCCTGCAGCACTGCAGTACACACCAGTTCATCTTGCTACAACTGAGCCTTCTCCTTGGTGAAACCACTGAGAGAGGACAGGCCAAGGGCTGAGGGCAGCAGTCACTGTCACTGCTGCAAGGTCACCTCTGTGCCACTTCGGAGGCAGAACCTTACAGCTGTGGGCACATGTCCATGAGCCGTGGGCATGTGTCCATGGAGCAAAGAGCTGGAACAGATCGGAGAAGCTACTTTTCTCTTGTGGCTGCTTGGTGAGAGTTCCCACCTTGTACTTGTGTGGCTGTTGGTGTGAGAGCTGCTTCAGAAAAAGCAAAATCACCCATGTATTTAGGCTGGTCTAAAGGGGCACTTGGAGCTACTCTGACTGACTCCAGTTTCAGTGTGCTCAGTCATGCTTTCTTGACTTTTACTCTTCTCTGCTCTTGAAGGTGGCTGCCCAGGGAGTGCCTTGAGTGTTTAACAAATATTAATCACTAAAACAAAGTCTTCAGTTTGTTAGCTACTTGTGCCAGCCAGAATTTTTAAAAAGCGTTTGGATCAAGGAAGATTTTCTGCAGTTGTTTGCACCTTAAGGTGCTGTGCAAATGGAATCCAAATGTCATGGCTGAAGGGCATTTGTGTTGACATTGCCTGTGCCAGTACTCTGGGCTTCTTGCATTTTGAAGTTTTCACACTGCCTTCCCTAAGTTATTTTTCTCCATCAACTGTTTGGCTACTAGACCCCACCACAACTTTGATGTTTTCCTCTTTTCACTGACCCACGTATCAGAATACTCCATGCATGATGGTTTTGAATAAGGGTATATTCCTGTCATTTATTTCATTGCATATCCTGAGTTTTCTTTTCTCTGAGCTCCTGTTGGAAAATGAAGGTAAGATAAACCAACTACCACTCTTTTTCTCATAGAGGAATCCATTCCTGGCCAATACTGCAACTTGGTTGTGCCTGTAGCACTGTTACATGAGCTTTGCTTGTGCCCAAAGGTCTGAGTGATTAATGCTAACATGAGTGGTATTTGAATTCAGCAGTGTGTTTGGTTATAGTCTCTGTGCATGGATATTTATGCTTCATGTCATTAATAACCAGAAATTGTGTCTAATAAGGTTACGCTTACGTGTACATTGTACAGTAAGTGGCATTTAAAAAGGAAGCTATGCCTTGTCTTAAAGGTCAAAGTTGTAATCTGATTACATTCTGCATATTAAGAAAAACAAAATAATTAATGTAAAAATGTATGAGATGGGTAGTAAAAGCGTGTGTTTGAATAATAATTGAAGGCAGTATTAATGAAAACTGGGCCTCTGTGATGAACTACACGGTATCTGAATAGTAACATGATTCACACAGAATTGACCATGACCGTGAGCAGGTGTAGGCAGTGTACAACTTTACTCCAGACTTTGCAAATGCTAGCAGGAGTAGTCCTTGGTACAAACTTCTGCAAGCCCATTCTGATGTGCTGCAGGCACGAGTCAACACCTAAGGCCATGGCCCACCAGCAAACCCAGCACGTGCCTTCATCATGCTTGCTCACAGGAACCTCACTGAGTTCTCAGCTCTACTGCACCCTTCCAGCTTACCCCAGTGCAACGCGAGAGCCGCGGTGCCATTGCTGCACTGCTTTGCTAGGAGTCTCTGACTGGATCCAATGACTTCTGACTGGCCAAAATGTTGGGAGCTTTCTGAGCCCAACCTGTGGGTCCCAGGCAGTCAAGCTACAGTCAGTCACCAGCCCCCACCTCCTTGGGGTGCTGCTGGGATGCCCTGACTTTGCTTGGCCTGACTCGGGGCTGCCATTATGCTCCAGCTTTTTTCTCCTGGTCGTTGGTTCGATCTCCTGCCTTTTGGCTCTGTGTGCTGCTCCTGCCTCTGAACCCCTTAGCTTCAACCTACTTCTCTATTCCTGACCACTTCATCTGACCTTGCTTGATCTCCGACTGCATCCTTCACTGCTGGCTTCCTGGCTGTACTGTGCCCCTGACCTGACTCTTGAGACTCAGGTAAGTTTTTCAGATGGGAGACTTGAAAGACAGAAGGATTTGTTCCTTTACTGCAGATAGCTTTTCTCAACCTCATCATGACTCGTCCATGGTGATTCATTTTGGATGTAAGTAATTCACAAAGTTAAAAGGAACAAACAAAAAGTTTAGGTAGCCACTGCAACTAAAAAGAGTGATTTCTCTTAGGGTAAAGTACATTGGAGAATAATGGGACTAAATATAACTTGTACTGTCAGGAAAGAGACTCAGAGACATACAGGTATTCACCAGGCACATCTGTGTTTGTTCTATGGAGCTGGGGATTTGCTTTAAGAGCAGTGTGATTTATGATGTAATCACACTGTCTAATGATACCATCAAATACTGGCCTGTGCGATGAGCAGAAGTGACTCACTGGCACGTTAAATAGCAGAAAGAGAATGAAAATGTGCATTCACCAGCCAGCCCATTAATGCACAGTGCCGTAAAGCACCATTAACATCTCAGTGCATTCAGGCTAAATAGACTTACCCAAATCAGTGTTATTACCTCATGATCTGTGTGCTTTAGCCTGCAAACCAAAGCACAGTGCTGGCTCTTTCCCCACCAGGAGCAGAGCTGTGTCCCGCCGTGCTCTGTGGACGGCTTCGCGCTCCGCACAACCGGGCTGCCCATGGCAGAGCCCCACGTGTGGCTGTGCCGTGTGCTGTCCACCCCACACACCTTGCATACCTGTCCGAGTGATCACAAGTGCCATCCCATTTCCAAGACAGCAAGAACAGTTCACCAATAAGCCAGTGTTCAGAAAGTATCACCTATTTGTCTTTCCAGACTCGCTTTTTAACTGGTTATAGTGAGTTAGGAAATGATAGATGTTGTTAAGTGTGTTACAGGGCTATTAGTCTACCCGGGAAGATGTTAAAAGTGGCCATAAATCATTTGTTATCCAGTCTCCTAGCCTCTAGAACAATCCACACCAAATACTTATTTGCTTAATAAAATGTCCTTTCTTCTCTAGTTGACTCTTGGTAGCACAGCAAGAATCAGTTCCTCTGTGTGATCAATAAATAATAAGGAATTGATTCCCTTGTAACCACTCTGGCCCTCATGCTGCAGCTCCTGTGGTTTCAGCATTGTTTCTCTGCTTGGGAATACGAGGTCAAGACCTTTTTTTCTCTGGCCAGTAAGAGAAGGCTCTTCCAAAGGTAAAATAAAGTGCCCCTGGCTGTCCCTGGCAATTGCTAAGAAGTTGGGGGGACAAACTGACCTGGTAGGCTGGACCTAAACAGCCCAGGGCTGGCCATGACATCTAGAGGAGAGGAGGCTGGTGGGGCTCCTGCAGCCAGCTGTCCCTTATCCTCCCACTGCAGGAGCTGGCCAGCAAGGAATTCTTCATCCACAGGCTGAAGGAGGACTAGTGACAGTATGAAATTACTATGAGGTGCAGACAAACCAAGTGACTCCCCATGGCTGAGCTATAAATTAGCCTCTGCAGCCCGCCAGCGTAACCTGCCTGCTGATAGTTTATAAATAAGTCAGCTGTAGAGCAGGGTTAATATTTACCTACCTGTCTCAGACGGGTGGCATTCTGAAGATGGAAAGTGTTACAGAAGCGCTAGAGTAAGTCATCATTAAGCCTTTACACTGGCGTATTTACTCATCTCTAATAGCTTGCAGAGGTGCAGAAATACAGTTAAGAGTAGGAGATATCTACAGCTGCTTGCCTCCTGATAACACATCTTCTCATGTATTGATTTACTGCCTGTGCTGGTGGTGTAACATATGTTTACCGTGTTTTGCAAGTACCGGTGTGCTGACCTGATTTCTGTGTACTGACCCTGCCTGTTTCTTGGTTCCTTTAGTTGGTATTTATTTATTGTGTCTGATAAAATTTACAGAAGCTTGCCAGAGTCTCAAAGGCAGGGTGGCTTATCCACAGCTCAACGTTCAGAGAGTTTCTGTAAGTAAAATGCGCTGTAGGATTGGACTTCCTGGGCACTAAAAGTGTCCTTCACTACACTTCATCAAGAGATCATTAAAACCAAGCTTTAGCCCTTGAGATTTCTGTGCTTTAGAACAGAGATGGGCACAGCATAGTCATTTCCATTTGCTCTGGCTGGAGAGATTTTTTTCATTCCTCATGATACAGCTGTTGCAATTTGCTTTTTTCTTTAAAGACAATAATAACATACCAATATGCACCTTTATTACCCTTTGCCATTCACCCTGACAAGCATCCCTGTGTTTTTGTTACAGGCACTGTCAAAGGGAAGGAAACAAGGAGCAGATATGTGTGTCTGTGTGTGTATGTCACCTCACTGCAAGGAAGACAATTGTGCTGCTGGCCTTTTGCATGGGTAATACTGGAATAATGAATTACATAAAAAGGAAAAGGAGTGCCTGTGCCACAAAATTCAATACGGTGAAGGGAAGGTATTATTTTGAGTGATGCAGTCATTTAATTTATTACCCTCTGACAACCTAAGCTATAATTTTGCTTCAGTTATATAAAATCTGATCATCACACTCTTTAATTCTCCACATCTTCAAAACCATGGTGCCACACAGACGCGTGCCACGTCGTCAGCTTGAACTGCAAGAACCTTTCACCAAGGTGATATTCCCTATTCCCTTCTCCCCCTTGTCCTCCTGAAAAGATGCACAGGAAGCATGATCCAGAGCCAATTCCCAGCACACGACAGCAGGAAACAGGGACATTTACGTTCTGCATGAACATGCAGTCAGTCTTTCTAACACGGCCATTAGCACTCACAGTGATGGGCTACAACTGTAAAAAGAACTGTGCTAGTTGGATGTAGCAGTTCTGCCTGCTCCCAGGTCTGCTCTTCATCTCTGCAAACTAGGATAAGCGGGGTTGGCAGCCCCGGGCACCTAGTCCTGCATACACAGTGGATTCACAAACTTTAAAGTTGAGAGCTGTGAGAGCAAGAGCCAGTTTGGAAGCACTGGGTGCAAGAAGCAGGTTCACATAGCTTTGGGTGGAAAGCACGAGGTGTTGTGAAAGGACTATTTTAGATGTCTATTTTAGGACAAGATGATCTGCGCTCTGTAAATTACTGTTTCCACTGTTCTATATGAAGCCTCAATGAGGTATTTACACAGTAGATGTCTACATTCGCTTAGATTAATCCGACCCCTAAAGCTGAACCTAAATGTGTAAATTAAACACATTATTCCTTGTCTTTCTCACACCCTGCCTCCCCCAAACAAATAGTCCCTTCCTGCTCATAGCTACGCTTGAAGTGTTTGAAGACCCTTCCTACGTCGCTCCTCCAAGCTCTTTTCTTTGGCTAAACAATCACACATCCTTCCATTTCTCCTTGCAGGTCTTATTTTATAGGCTCTCAAATTCGTGTCATCAGGTCGGTCTTCAGCAGGTTGGCCTTCCCAACGCAGTCCATCCTTGGGCGTAACATACTGATTTGGGGAGGGGGGGGCATTTTTTGTCGTGGGTGAAGGAGCCACCTCCTGAGAAGCTTTGTGAAAGCTCCCC
>NW_010293924.1:0-629 GCF_000700745.2 Antrostomus carolinensis
ATGGATGGGTGAAATCTGTGTTCCAGTTTAAATATTAAAAAAAAAAAAAAAATAACAAAGGTGAAAAAACCCACAAAAAAAACCCCAAACAAACAAGATTTTGGGGAATTTCTGGCTGAAAACCACTTCCTTTCCACAGTATCCTGAATATCTTCCTATAACAAAATGCCTCCAAACACAGATCTTGTTATATTGGACCTTCTTTTGTATAGTGTTCAAGCACCAACTGGTGTGTCCTTATCTAAAGAAGACAAAGATAGCTGCAGCACTGAAACAAATGACTTGTGCCTTGGGGTAACATCTCTACTTACATGTAATTTAAACCTTCCAGTAAGGATGTGCACACTTTTTTTTAAGTAATATTAACTTTGTCTGACAGTTTTGTTGCACAAAAGTGAAATGAAGCAGTTGATGTAGCTTTCTGTACCTACTGAGTTGAGAAACGTAGCACAACCTACGTGAAGGTGTTGTAAGTGGTGTGGTTTGAGCTTGTCTCGTAGGGTTTTTGAAAGACCACATGTGCTCACCTTAGATTTTTGATATGCTTTTTTCTGCCTTCAGAAATATGGTCGGGCACCTGAGAAAAGTCTTCTCAAACCAACCCTTTTGGCCTTATCAATGCAACCTGA
>NW_010293925.1:0-12689 GCF_000700745.2 Antrostomus carolinensis
TGACGTGAGTGCATTGATCTTCCCTCTCAGTGGAGCAGTGGAGGGAACATGTCTGGGATCAAGAGAGTGATCGCGGAGAAGGACCCTGACTATGAGGAGATCACCGTCACGCATCCCAGCAAGCGTCACAAAGCAGCCGAACAGTCAGGTAGGAGCTGTCTGACCGACGGGATCCCCCGGGTGGGTTAGACACGCTGTGGATGTGTCTGCTGTCGGCAAGGGCTGGGGTGGGAGCTGAGGGCAGAAGCGGAGCAAGGGAGCTAGTGATACCTCTGTAACGCCAAAGGCGTGATCGTCGTGCCGGGAGCATTCCTACCTGCCCGCTGAACCATAAGGTGTGAGGATGTGGAGTTTGCTGCACGATAGCAATTGGAGCATGAGCTGTCCAGGGCCCCAGCCGTGTACTTTGGTTCCTGTTGCTTGCTGAAGTATTTGCCAGTGCATCTTCCTAGCAGTTACCCATGCCAAGATGAGCTCCAACCTGTGCATCTCTTTTGCAGTTGAAAGATTGGAAGTTTGTTTCTGTTTTGGGGAGTACAGGTGACAGTACAGCACGGGGGGTTGAAGGAGAATTCCATGACCCTGTAGTGGGGGTAAAAGAAATACACAACCCTGCGGTAGGTAGACTGGCTCTTGGGAGGTGACAAATATTTGCAAGAGTAGGCAGATAAAGTGAAATAGAGCGGTGTAGAAGGAGTAAGTTAGGGAGAAGGAAGTGGCTTTGAGAGATGCAGGGCAGGAGGAAGAGCAACTATTTGACTGAAGGAAAGGTGGATAAAGAAGTGTAGTGGAGAGAGTAGCTGGATGAGTAGGTTTGCATTTGTCATGCTCAGATACGCTGCTTTGGGAACCAGCCTGTTGGTGGGGTGCCTGGGGCAGGTTGCAGTGGCCTCTGGACAAATGAGATTAGAGCTTCTTGCCCCTGGGACAGGGAGTAGGCTCATGATTTTTGGCATAGCCCAGCTTGTGAGAGCATGGTGATAAGAGCAGCTGATGAACAGGGAGGTGAGAAAACCAAAGCTGGCTGTGGGATCTGAAGAAGATCCAGGAACAGCACAGGATGCTGGAGCTGCCAGTTGGAGAGGGACAGCTGATGGCTTTGTGGGTGATGTTTTGGAGGACAGTGTACAGCAGGATGAGTCTGAGGAGGCTGAACTCTGGGTTGAATGTGTTATTGGGCAGGTCCTGTCTGCTAGGTCTGTTTGTGGCCCTGACAGTGGAGCTGTGCTGGAGCTGGCCATCGCAGAAGAGCATCAGCACCCCCAGCAGCTGCCTGCCCTGCCTGGCTGCCAGAAGTCACCACCTTCTGTGGTGGAGTGTCCTTGGGACTGCAGACAGGGTTTTAATCCGCTCCTGAATCAACTTTTTAGAAGGTCTTAATAATTAGCAGGCAAAGTGTCAAGGGCTTGGAGAACTGTTCTTGCCAAAGTCAACTTTCTGTTCCAGTGATTTCTCCGGGTTGCCTTCTTTCTTCTTCTTGAGGAAGATCTCCAACTTTCAATACAAGAATTCCTTCAGTATACAAGTTTCGCTATCATGATCTTAATTAGGGTCTGTGGTTGATGCTAAGCTGGGAAAAATATGAAAATAAAGTGTTCTTAAAAGCCTCTGTAGTATAACCACAAATCCTAAAGTGCTTTAATTGTCATAATGCTGGTGTTGCATGGCATCAGTCTTGGGAAGAGATACAGTTATCCCCGTCTGAACTGTACATCTCATACCTTAATCTGTTTAGGTTTATTTTAAGTGTAGCCTTACACGTGAATTTCTTAGGCATGGTGTTCATGACTGGAGGCAAATTATATCCCTCTGGTTTTTAATTTTGCATTACTCGTACAGATTCAAGCATAATTCTGTTTTAATGTAGGCTTGAACTATTTCTGATCCTAGGAAAAGAAAACATATATATATATGTGTGTGTGTGGGTATCTGGAAGTAAATAAAAATTTTTAGGATACTCCTGTTGCGTATAGAAGCATCAGTTGCCTTAATCCTGTTGTAGGTACCTGATCAGACAGTAAAATTACGTATGCTAGCTGGAACATACCAGCAAAGTTTTGATTTGCTTTTGATTTCTTTACTCTTTCTATAAACCTCTTTAAACAGATATGTACCCTGTAGTAAAACACACGCTTCCTCTGAAGCTCAAAACAAAAGTCTTGGGTGCTGTTGCCTCCTATTCCATGTAGAAACTATGTGAGATATTTTTCAGAGGAACCCAGGCTGTTTCTCTGAACTGCTTTGCAGTGGGGTCACTGTATTTCTGATGCAGGCTGGAGGACCTTTTCCAGCCTTTCTTCTAGAGATGCAAGTTCTGCTTTTCCAAATTCTTGCTTAGAACTTGATAAAAACAGATGTTGTTTGAATCTGCTTGATATAATGGAGGTGACTTAAAGGAAGGGCAATAAAGTCTGCGGTAGGTTTATAGCAAAAAAGAATTGTTCTTCCTGTGTTTATACACGTTCTAGAAAAACACAGTAAGATGCCAATTTAATTCTTAGCCGATAATTTGCTGTAAGGTATTTGCATAGTTTGAAATACTAAACTACATGCTTCCCACTGAGGTCAATAAACTCCTGCTGCAAGGCTAAAATTTTTTGACTGCTGTGTTGGAAGAGAATTTTGTAAGAGGTAAACTGGCTTTTGATAATTTAGTTTCCTTTGTGGGTAATAAAAAGCTTGTAGGCACTCCAGAGCAGGCTGCGCTTTGTGCCAGTGCTCAACATATAAAGTATTAGTTTGCCTTATTGCTGCATGATGTGGTGTAAATTTCCTGGATATCAGTCAGGCCAAAGCGAGCAGAAAACTGTACATTGTGTTCCAGCGTACTCCTGCGCAATCTGCGCTTGGCCATAGCACATTTGGGTTTTCCTTCTACTGTCTACAGCTTTTCTGAGACAGAAGTAAACAGACTGGTCCTGTTCTTCCCATCTTCTGTTATTTCTCATCTCAGACCTAAAAAGGAAAAAATAGCTCTCCATATAAGCCAGCTTTTAAAGATACATGTGGTTTTTGTTAAGACAAATTATTTTGCAGAAAAATTATCCTTCCTTTTTTTTCTGTGTGTGTGCTGTACTTCTTATCCCTTCACCTCTCACACCATAATGATTTCTGATCTTTGTTTTCAAATAGAGCCTCAAAAATAGAAATATAAATACTTCCTTCTTTATTTTGCATGTGTGGCCTTGTACAGCTCGAGATGTTGCTGTGCAGAAGATTGAGACAATTATAAAAGAACAGTTTGCCGTTGAAATGAAGAGTAAAGAACATGAAATTGAAGTTATAGATCAGGTATAAAGGTTTTATTCTTAAAAATAGATAAGATACTGGTGTACTGGGGGTTGGGGGGGCGGGGATTGCTGCAGTGGTTATCCATTACTATATGTTACCTCTTCTTTTTGTAGCGCCTGATTGAAGCAAGAAGGATGATGGATAAGCTGCGTGCCTGTATTGTGGCTAACTATTATGCATCTGCTGGTCTCCTTAAAGCTGGAGAGGTAAAAATTATTTTTGGAAAAATAAGACTTTAGGGAATATTTGTGAAGGAAGATGTGTAGTTTGCTGACTACTCAGCTGGTGCTTGGTTTTGAGATGTGATTTTCTGAAATAGTGCAATACAACCTGCAAATGGGGTGGCAGTGGGAGAGGAGGCCTGTGTGTCACCAGCTGGTCCTAAGGCCCTCACAAAGAGGAGTCTTCAAGGAGCAGTTGAGAAGTTCAGCGGCCCTTGGTTCTACTTTCTGAAATAGTCTGCTTTTTTTTTCTTTTTTAATCAGTTCTTGCATGAGAGCACTGTGCTTCTCACATACTGTACAATTTGTCCTTGCAAAGCTCTGAAAAGTGGGGAACACGTTTTTCCATTTCGCAGAGTGGAAGCAGATGGGTTTTGGAACTTCTCAGGGAGAAGAAATAAAGATTCTTTTGAGGCTCAGGCAGTGCTATGAAGTCATCTTCCCTTTACCCTGGCAGCCAGTCTGTTAATGGTTTGGTGAACAGACTGATGGCAGCAGTAAAGCAGGAGGTAAAGCCAGGAGATATCACAGAGAGGTTAAATATTCACAAGGAGATTAAGAAAACCCCAAACCTTATTAGTTTAAACCCCAGTTCTGAGCACTCTCTCCTTAACAGGCTTGGGCTGGTAATGTCAACAATGTTCATCACTCATGCAGGCTCCCAACCGACATGTAGTTCACTACCAGTGCAGGTATTTAGTTGCCATCCGTGTGAGCCAACACAAGCAGGACACAGGAACAACCACCAAAACCATGGATAAAATGCAAAAAGCAAATTTATTCTCTTTACCTCACGAACCCGGGGATCTCCGCAGCAGCACCCAGGGCACAGGCACGTAAGTGGGAACACAGGCACCGCGGAGCTTGGTCCTTGCTAGAGTGAGAGTGAGCGAGAGAGATTCCAAACCTGCTGCTTTTGCCTGTGTATATCAGGGATTTTTAGCAGGCAGTAGTTTTCCATTGTGCTTTGATCTTTCTCACAGCAGGGCAGGAATCCCAGGCATGTTCAGTGTGCCCCTGAGTGTATCCCAGGCCTGTGTTATCTAAAGGCAGGTATTCTGCTTGTCAAGCACCTAAGACTAAGCAGTGATCAGTAGTGTGACGTATGTGTTTTTTGACACCCCAGCTGCAAGTTGCTTGAGCGCATTTACAATCCTCCTCCCCAATCTTCCATTGTATTTCCACACCATCTTTTCAGTTCAGGGAGTTGATCTAATTTCCAGTAAAGATCTGAGCTGATTTTTGGAAGCTGTAGATGGGTGCTGCAAACCTGGATTTTACTCTAGTCCCACAAGAATTTGTCTTCCAAGCATTGGCTCGCACTGCTGCTTCTGGTTTTCCTGTTGTGGTTTCCAGAAGACTTGGAGTGGGGTAAAACAAAAACACCCAGCTTGTTTTTTCCCTCACTGAGCTGGAGTTGAGAACTGAAGTTGAAAAATATTATGGTAGTATTGGGAGGCTTGGAGATCCCTCTTCCCCCCTTGATTTTTGTGTAGGCGGCTGAAGAATGTGAGCTAGATTCTGATCTTTGAAAGTGTTTTTATCCAACCATCCCCTGTTCTTTACTTGTTCTGTCATGCAGGGTGTTTGTTTTTTGCTTGCTGATTTTCATGCTTGCCAGAAATAACAACTTTTGTAATTGTTTCAGAGTATTCACAAAACTTACCGGTGCACCCTCGCTTTGTTTAGTTTTCATGTGGTTTTTATGAGCTTATGGCTAGTGTAGCTGTGTTTTCAATTGCATTTTTAATTTTTTCTAAAAGTCCTGATGTGCATGCAGGCAATTTTGAAATTGTTACTGGTTTCAATTTTCTTTATTGTCTGTTTTTAATGTGTGTTTAATGTATGTTTGACTCGACTGTGAATGATAGTTTTGTTTCTGCTTCTGATAGAACGGGAGTCTTTGTAGTTTAATTCTGAACTTCTAGAAAGATGATTTGCAAATTCCTAACCTGCTCTCATATATATAAACAGTTCTTCAACCAAGCGCTGCTGGGTTTTGAGGCTTATGATTCCATATGATTACAGTTTATTATGTTTTCCCACAAATTAGTGGATGAGGTGCTGGTCATTTTACTTGACTAGAGGTAAAAAAAGGGTTTTTTTGGTCGTATTGTGTGTGTGTCCCTCCGCTGTTGGATATGTGGATATAATTCTCTTAAGTAGGTAACTGAGAGTTAGTAAGTGCTTCGCTCATGTACCTAGTAGAAAATTGGAAAGAAAATTCTCAAATGAACCTTTAAAGTCCAAGGTGAGACAGTGTTTAACTCCACTCCTGCTACCACCTCTCAAGGGCAGTTCTACTGCTCCATAGTGGTGCCAGTGTCTGTCACCATGCCAGCCCCTTCGTCATGTTGGCAAACTTTTGGATCAGGAAATTGATATGGATTAAAAATAACCCTGTAAAGGATTTAAAAAAACCCCAAACCAACAACAAACAAACAAACAAAACCAAATTTCAAATCACAGATTTTCTTTGTGACCTGCCCCCTCCCTGTGAATGTGCCAGCCTGAGAGATCTGGGTGGTTCAGGCAGGGAAGAAGAAAGACTCTTTCAGCTCATACTGCCTGCAAGAAAAGCTGTCAATGCAACTCTACTGTGAGTCTGTGGCTTCAGGAGCTGGAGTGAGCTTATCTGTCAGTGCTTTGCTGTTAGCAGAGGGGTGTTTCTGCTGACTTGATTCATCATCAGACCAAGGCAACAGGGAGGACTGGTGGCTGGGAGGAGAAGTGGCTGAGGGACACTTGCTTTGAGTGATGAGTGTTTTCCTTGCTACTTCTGAGGTTAAAAGCAAACACAGGAGGAAGAAAAAGGGCCTTTGTCATAGTAATGGGGGCGGGGAGAAGAAGATGTTTAAATGCTCCCCCACCCCATCCTCCCCCTTGCAGGTTTAGGCAGATCTAAGATTAGCTCCAAAATGTCCATTTTGAGGAAAGTTTGCAAGCATGCCTAAGCACATTATTCTTTATCCTCCGATAAGCTCTGGGAGCAGACAGGATGCTAATATGTGTAGCTTGCCTCATAGGCATTGACAAGACTGCCAGTTGGTATCAAAACTGAAGAGCCTGATGTATTTACATACCCTGCTTGCCTGCAGGAGTCGGGCAGCTGTGGCCTTTCTGTGTGTGGTAAAAGACCATAGGTGTCCATACAGAAAGGGAAGACGTTATTTTCAAAGGGACATTATAGGTGTTTGAGTGTGCTGTAGTCCTTTCCAAAACCAAGTGGGTTTCTGAGATCAAAAGGTCTAAAGGAATAGATTCAATTTGGGGTGCTGTTTCTTTAGAACTGTTTTAAGCTTATATCTTCTGTGGCGTATGTTTTTCCTGCAGGGCAGCTGGTTAAATATTTGTTCTTTCTTCATACATTGACTTTTTCTCTTCTGGCACAGCTTTGTTTTTATCTGGGCTTGCAGAGAAATAGTGACTGGGTCTGCCTGACCTCTTTGTTGCAGGGGACCAGGTCATGTGATGCCACAATTCTTAATCACCCTTCAATCAAGAAATTCTTGGAATCGCCCTCTAGATCCTCATCTCCAGCTAACCAGGGCTCAGACACTCCATCTGCCAACCACTCCGAGAGTGACTCGCTCTCTCAACACAATGACTTTCTCCTGGACAAAGACAATGGCAACTTGGACGCAGACGAGCAGCTGACAAACAGCCTGGACCAGAGACAGAGCAGAAATACGGGCCGGGTAAAGTAAAATTCAAGTGGTAGTCAAGTTGTTGGAGGTGTGTGCTCTGTCTGGACTCAGTGCTGGCACCAGGAGCTCTTCATGTTTTCACCTGCCTCGCTGAAGATCTGTTTCTCACCTCTCCAACCACTTACTCCTACTCTCTCAGCCTGGCTTTGCTGTAAGGCTAACTGAAGTGTACGTAACTTGGGTGACTCCTTTTAACTCAGTCTTGCCCAATAGAGAGGCTAGCCAGGCGACCGTGATAGCTGGTTCCTGTTAGCACAGGGGAAAGAGGTGTTTCACAGCTTGGTGGAGTACGCCCCAGGAAGCTGCAGCACCAACTCTGTTGTTCATGAGAGGATGGCAGTCCCTTATTCTCTGGACAGCCGTTTTATCCAGCAGAGTCGTAGAAAAGCCTCTCATTCCAGGCAAACGACAGTGCATCCTGCATTGGCACATTGTTTTAGCAGGGAGTCTTGCCCACTGATTAATAGCTGAGTTTGTGTTATGAGGTTGCTTAGGCTGGATTTATTATGCCCGAGTATTGCAATAGATTTGTAGGCTTATCTAGATGTCAGTGATGTGGTGTGGCTGACTGCTGTTCCTGTTGAGTTGGAGCTGAATTCTTTTCTCAAGCCCAGCCTCGATTCTTCACCATGAACCAATGCTGGAGTCCCTCAAAGCAACAGAGGCTGGAAATGAGAAAGATTTAGATTTTCAGGAGCCACTCATGGGAGATTTAACTTTGTTTCTGATTAGTGACCAACATGATGCCACTCTAGCAGTGCTTCATTTTTTTCAGATAGTGCAGTGGCAGTGCTTTTGAAACCCAAGCTGAAATCATGGCTCAGATCCGTGGTATGTCACGTAATGTACACTCAGTTAAGCCATGTAGTGTACACTTGGCTAGGTAGTATATCATTGTTGCATGCCTGAGTTGCTTAAATGTGCCTAGGTAGCAATTTAAGTATTTTTAGGGATGATTCATTGTTGGTCTCTCATTTAACTATGCAGATTTACTTTTTTTAACACCACCTTTTCTAGCGCCAAACAAAATGATCTTTAAGAGGAATGTTTGGTTTTTTGTTTGCCTTTTTTTTTTTCTTGCCCTACCCTCAGGACAGTTCGGGTGTTTCAAGCTCTCAAAAACCAGGACAACGAAATGCCGGACTGTCAAATGACGAAACTTCACGGCTTTATGTGAAGAAAACAATTGTGGTTGGCAACGTCTCCAAGTTAGTATCTGGAGCCTGCGGGATGGTTCTTTATTTCAGGATTAAATGGAATAGGAGGTTAAAATTAGGAGACAAATAAAATTGCTAGGCTGTCACAACATGAGATACTGCCCTTGAATAATCACTGTACCCAAGGCTGCCCTCCTCGAGTGTGTGCACGAGTGTTTTTGTGGGAGGAACAGGTGTTGTAGTAGTTGTTGGTTTATTTTTATATATACTTTTTGTGGTATTTATCTATTTGATATTTTTATCTTGTGTTTGTTTTAAATTTTTTGCCAGGTACATTCCCCCTGACAAGAGAGAAGAAAATGATCAGTCAACCCATAAGTGGATGGTGTATGTCCGAGGCTCTCGGAGAGAACCCAGCATAAATCATTTTGTCAAGAAAGTTTGGTTCTTTCTCCATCCCAGTTACAAACCTAATGA
Source organism: Antrostomus carolinensis (assembly GCF_000700745.2). NCBI lineage: Eukaryota > Metazoa > Chordata > Aves > Caprimulgiformes > Caprimulgidae > Antrostomus > Antrostomus carolinensis. Next base: position 8,854 of record NW_010293925.1, read on the forward strand.
CTTGGTAGAAGTGAGGTAATAAGGAATTATCCTAGTCACTATTTTAGTCTTTGTGCTTGCCAGGCTTACAGTGTCAAGTTTCTTAGGAAGCTGGCAACTTCTTTTCCTGGTTTAGTATTCCTTATCTCTCTTTAACCTCTGGCTTGGCTTGACTTACTTCAGAATAATAGTAAAAATAAATTAGTTTTTATGTAGCAAATGTGCCAAACAGTTGTTTTGTTTGTTTTGTTGTTTTTTTTTTAATTTCCTACTGAGAAAAAGCACTCTGTTGTTGTATTTCATGTCATTCATGTGAATCTGTGCATCTCCTGTGTGTGTTACACTGTCTGCTTACAGATTAGACTTCTGTTGCTTAAAAGATATGTTTTCTACCTCCTGTCCATTCCAGTGTGGAAAAGAAACAGGAGTCTCAGAAAGCTGCTTTGCTCATAGTTTTAATGATACATGTGCATTTGAGCAAGAAATTGTATCCCTCTCCCAAATATTTCTCCACTGTGGCATTGGTTTCATGCTTCAAGTAATTTCCCATTAGTGTAATGGTGCTGGTGCTACAGAAACAGGGCAGCTTCTCTGTCCTCTCCCAAGTGTGTATTTGAAGCTGTGACCCTAATGAGATGAGAAGGGTCAGTTCTCTGTTGACTGCTGCGGGGAAATGCCCTGTCAGTCTTTCATTCTTACTTTTTTTGGACAAGACAGTGGGAGGATGCCTTCAAACTACTTTGTGTCTTCCCAAATAAATTATTCTCCATGAGACATTCAGCTGCCTCCTGGAGGAGGTGGGGAGACTGCCTAGGTACAGAATGGCAACATAATTCAGGCAAAATGAAACTACTGAAAGGTAACTCCAGAAAGACTTACCTGAGATAAGTGTTGGTGTGGCTCAGTAATGTTTCTGAGAAGGTAACCTTGAGCAGGATGAAAGTAAACTCCTTTGTATTTCTTGCATAACATACTAAATTACACTTAACTGCTGTCTTTCTGTGCCTTTCTCAGTTTCCAGTATCTGATATCGGTGCTGTTTGTCTCCAGTTTTAATGCCATCTGGTTAATTGATGTCACACAGTCCCAGTCATCTTAGTGAACGTTAATGTTCTGGACTAAAAATAGCCTTTAAACCTCTTGTGGTTTTTTTCATTGCAAAACTACATTTGGGATTTACAGTAACAACAAGCTGAAATACAAAGTAATGGTAAATGTTAGAAATAAATACAGCTTCTTTTTCACCTTGGAGAATGGCAGTGGTTAGCTTTTCCTTGTCTTGGAGTTACTTGAAGCATGTGCCTTCTTGCTACTAGGTAGGGAATAGCAGAAAATGATTGCAAAATGCTGCATTGAAAACTCACCTTGCAGCTGTGCCCTAGGAGCTGACTTGAAGGGGTTTTTTCAGACAAGCATTTGACATTACACAGCCTTTTTTTTTTTTTTCCTTTAAAAGTCTCGTTTCCCATGTTCTCTCATCCAGCAATGTTTTACCATTTTCTTCCCTGTCCCCTTGTGCAAAATAAAAGCGTGTTTTCAGCTATCCAAAGCCATAAAATTCTCATTTCTGTGATTGCATTCTCTCTGTGGGGAATAGCAGGCCTGAAGATAGATTTCGTTGACAGCTAGAAAAGCAGTCTTTGGCTTTCTGAAAAAGAGGTAGGTGAATGCTGTACCACTTCTGCATCCAAAATATGAATCACCATTTGTTTCCAGAGAACCTCCGTTTCACCTGACCAGGAGAGGCTGGGGAGAATTTCCCGTGAGAGTCCAGATACACTTCAAGGATAGCCAGAACAAGAGGATTGATATCATACACAATTTGAAGGTATTTGAACAAAATATTTGAGAGAAAGGCAATTAAATGAGTTCTCCTGCCTAATCTTAGGAGACGTTCCTCTTGTGTCTGTGCTTCTGCCTTTCTGTTGTGTGCATGTCTTCCTGGTTATTTGCACATGAATAACTGAGCTGGAGAATCAAAAAAGATGCAGGAAAAGCCTTTTACCTTGGCCATATTGGAGTCGATGCAGTAGCCAGGGAGCCCAGCCTTGTAGAAGCTGGAACTGGTTCTGCTCAGAGCAGCAAAGCGTTTACCTGTTTGAAATTTTTATCATGCTCTCTTTGGCTTTAACTCAACAGGGTGCTGCAGGGCTATCTTTCTGTTGGTAAAGTGATTGGTGTATGTGTTCTGTTCTTCAGCACTTGCAGGTATCAGCTAGAGATTATCTCTGTTGTTAGAGTGGGCAGGGAGGGGCCGAGATTCCCTGTTTTTTCCTTCTTGGTTTTAAAGAGAGCCTTCCTTTTCACCTCATTCACCTGTCCTGTGGCGCTCAATAGGATTTATAGTATGCAGCAGTCCTGGAAAACTAGGCTGTTGCTCTTGTGTTCCTTTTAATTAGTAGTCCCTAGCGTTAGGGGAATTAAGTCCTGGGCTGGTTATTCCCTGTTTCTTTGAGCAGCATGATTAGTTTTATTTAAACTCTGTCTGCATTAATGAATTTCATGTTCATGTAGATACCTCATTGCAGCCCCAAGTACAGACAGTAGACAGGGCTGGAAATGTTCCCCTGGAACTTAGGGACATTATTGTAGATGATGTATAAAATATATTTGGAGAGGTATAACTTGAGGAGAAATTGGTAATTGTATGATAGACATTGTGCAGCAAAGGAAGCCCAGCCTAGAGCAGAAAACTGAGACAGTTTTCTGGCACACAAGAACTCAAATCAGCAGATCTTTGCTGCTCACACAATGAGCCTGTGGCTGCTGTGAGGTGATAGGAGTGAGCTGAGCCCTCCTCTGGGGCTGGCAGCTTGTCTGCCCCTGAGCTCCAGGGCATCATGAGCCTGTCAAACCCAGCTTCTCTCTATAAATATCTTAATAGATGCCTCTGGGATTGTCTGCCTCTTTATCAGCTGATATTCAGTGTGAACAGTTATTTAATTAAAAGTTATAGTTTACACATAGCCTTTGTGCTGATCAGTTTAAATATCTGGGGTTTTTTTCCTCTTTATTGTACTTATATTGACATCAGGAGTAAAAAAGGACACTCCTCAAAGCTGAATAGCTACAGTTCTTGTCATGGGTCTCAGAATGGTCACAGTATCTGTCATACCAGTTGCATCTCTGGTTGCAGGGGTTTCAGTGACCACAGTGTCTGTGCTTGCTCTTAGACTGAAATAATATTTCCCTGACAATCTAATTTCCTTTAACTTTCTTGCTCATTTCTACTTTAGTGTGGGCTTTGGGTTGTGGTTGGCTTTTTTTGCAGAAGAGAGTAGTGAGCACACAGATTTCTAACCCTGTGCCTTCAAAGAAGTGGGTGCACTGCTGGTCGACTTACATAGTTTCAACTTCTTGCAAACAAATTTTATTGTAAATTCTAGCTAATATATTGCTTTGCCTTGGTTAATATAAATATATTGTATTGTTTTACCCAGTTGGACAGGACCTACACAGGCCTGCAGACACTTGGCGCAGAAACGGTGAGTCAGCGGGTCATGGGATGGATGTTGTACTTTGATTCCCTTAAGGATGTTTAAAAAGAAAAAGAAGAAGATGCACAGGACTGAGTGCAGAGTCAGACCCAACTGATTTCACAGTTTCTGGAATGTAGATTTTGCTGTCTTGTTAAATGACACCTTGTCACTATTCATGACAACAGTAATTTTTTTCCCCTTTCTAGTTCAGGGGAGATTGTTTACAGCTCTTTCGTGAAGAACTTAACTTGTACTACAGTTTTAATTTTTATTTCTTTGTGGAGCTTCTGGTACCAAATGTCTTGATTTGCATTCTGATGTGCTGCAGGTCTCACACATAACAAATTTAAGTTAAAAGGATCACCCAACTATCCTGCT
>NW_010293925.1:12708-22960 GCF_000700745.2 Antrostomus carolinensis
TAAGTTTCTGCATCTGTCAAGATTCAGTATCTTCATGGAAAATGAACTGTTAAAATTTAAAATAAATTAATTAATAATTCATAGTTTGCTGTATCCCTAAAGTTTTTTTGTATTATTTTCCCCTTGTTGTACTGTAGCAAATGGGAGTCTTTATGGTGAGATTGCTTTACTTCAGCTTTTCAGTCTGTAGAGAAAATATTAATGTGAGATGTCTGCTGTGATTAAAGAACACTTTTGAAGAATAGATAATGTGGTGTGTTTCTCAAGGCCTTATCAAAAAACGCAGAAGAGGCAAGTTGCAATTTTGTGCCTGTCCCTGAGAGGGGGTATGCAGTCCTCTCCTCAGTGGGATGCTTGGAGCTGGGCTCTGCATTCCTTCCAGTGTTCACTATTGGAGTTTCTTCACGGACTGAGAGTTGTGCTATTTACCGTGGGGATTACATGTTGCAAGATTTTTGTCTTAGCTCAGGTGTTACTGGACCTCTGTGAAGTCTTCCTGAAATGAATGGAAATGTTATGCAGAGGTGGGGGAAGAAGAGAGAGAGGTTTCTAGACATTAAAGTAAAAAGGTGGAGTTGGTTTTCTTTTTTATGTCTTTACCTAGCTACCAAATATTAATGTCATCCTTTCTCCTATTTCTGGAAGGTAGTGGATGTGGAGCTACATAGGCATTCCCTTGGAGAGGAGTATCTCTTTTCCCCGTGTTCAGAGTCTGACCTTTCTGATGTTCCTACATCTTTACCACTGCCGTTGAGCATCCCAGCACCAGTCAAAGCTTCTTCGCCAATTAAACAGTTGCGGGACTCCAGCCCAGATGCTTCTGTGGACAAAGGTAAAACAAATGGGTGTTGGTGAAATCTGACTTCTTGGAACTTCAGCTCTTCCAGATATGTTCTTTTAATTGCTCTTGTACCTTAAAGATTGCCAGTGCTGACTGTTTGCTCACACCTCGGTGTAATCTGAAATATAATTCAAAAATTATGGTTGGTTTGTTTTTTTGCGTTTGGTTTGTTTTTTTCTTTTAATCTGGAGTTTGTTGAGCGGGCTCTGTTTTGTTAAACATAATGAATATCAAGCTTTATGCAGCAAATGCAGTTGGAAAAAAGGTTGTTTTGAATAACACTTGTAGTTTTGTTTTTGGCAGACTGTTTTCAGAGGTTTTTTAGGTTTCTGAATGTTTGGGGACTGTATATACATTTAAGGAATTGGTTTAGTGGTGTGTTCAGTTACCTCTATAGGTGTCTGACATTAATTGAGTGTGGGGGAACAAAAACAACATCACTGTGGTCTTGAAAATAGAGAGTAAAATAGATGTAGTGTATGTTTGTCTGAGGGATGGTCTGTGAATGTCATGGTCTCGTTCTCACCTTCCCCCTGTAAGATCAGGAAATGTAACGCCCGTTGCAATGGGGCAGCAGTTGATGCCTTAGGATCATTTGAATTGCCTGAAACAAGGTAGTGCTGGCCCCTTGGGCACACTTACAATTTTTATTTTGCGTGAAGTAGGAAAAATTGTGCCTCTGTTAGCATTTAGCTTTATTTTCTGAAATGTATGCTGCCAAGGCTGACATGACAGACCTTGGTTAACTGGACTGAGAAACAAGGGTGTCTTTCGTGGTTTGCATATTTTAGTGTGAGAAACTTGCTGGAAACAACAACTTTTATGTTTCAGAATACAGTTGCATGCCACATGGTCTGATGTCTTTCTTGGTTTATTCTGACACTCCTGTGTTCAAGGACTGGCTTTAAGCTGGTGTCTTGTACAGTGTGCTTTCTGGTAGGCAGTGTGATGCCACTGGCGGTGTCCTGGCTCAGCAAGAAGAATGTCTACTGTTTAAATGCAGTGTTTTCTTGTGGGCAAAAAAGGAGAAACACTACCAAATTTTAAATGCACAGACATTTTATTCAAACAGGAAGATACACAGCACTTTTAGGTGAGCAGTGCCACAACCAACAGGAAGGAAGTAAACCTGCTTCTTTCTTACACTGACAGGCAGTGGCTTCTCTCATCAACTCCAGGTTAATTGGTCTACTTCTACATCAGATAAGGTGGATTCCTTAACCCAGGTCAAAGGCAGTAGGTGGTCTCCTTGTGCTCTTACTCCAAAAAATGCACTGTGAGATTCTCTGCGAAGGAGATCCAGCCTTGGTCCTGTGGAGCCCTAACTGAGGACACTTGAAACTACCAGCAGCTTTTGGTCAGTGGAAGGGTTGTTCCAAGAAAATGTGTAGGAAGTGACTGATCGCCTGCTGCAGCTGAACAGGCTGTGCACGGTAGCATTTTATTCTACTATTCAGAGACAAACCCAACAGGCTTGCGCAGGAGGAACCCGCTACCCCACTTTCTCCCTGTTCAGCGCTGCCCACCAGTTGCTTTTCCTTCCTTCCTTTGAGAACGTGTTTGTTGTACCCGAGTTTTGTTCGTGTAGAGAAGCATAGTAAGGAATTAGATGTCTCAGCCTAAGAACTATTTCTCTTCTTTTCCCTGTTTTAATCAGGATTCCCTGGGAATGCTGAAACCGAAAGACATGCCACGTTTTATTCCCTGCCATCTTCGATAGAACGGACTCCCACCAAGTTAGCCACCCAGAAAGTTGCCTTTGGCTCTCATGGAAATTCAGCCTTTCAACCCATTGCAGCTAGCTGTAAAATAGTGCCTCAAGGTCAGAGTCCAAGCCCTGCAGAGTCACCAGGAAAATCCTTCCAGCCTATCACCATGAGTTGCAAGATTGTATCAGGTGAATGTTAGTTTACTTATCCCAGTGCTTCACCCTGGAAAACAAGAGAGTGAACCAGTTGGACTTGTTTTGTGTCCTTCCCCTGGTTTCCTGCCAATGTTTGAACATTGGCCAGTAGGAAATTCTAGAATTAGGAGCTAAATACACTTCTTAATGTTCAAGGAAAAAGAATACAAGTGTGAAATGCTTCACATCAGATGAAAAGCAGGATGAGTGCTATTCTCTCCCTGTTCTTGAATGCTTTTAAGTATGAAAAAGATAGTCTTTAACTGGCCTGCTACTCACAGAAAGGCACAGGCAAGACCACATCTCCCATGTGGGATATTTGTACGTGGGAAGAAGCCATTCTTCTCCCTCATGCTTTCAGACAGCTGAATTTTCTTCTTTCTTTAAGAAGAAAATTTTTTTCTGATTATTGGGCAAATAATTAGGTTCAACCTTGTAGTCTCAAATGGTCCCTCTTACACTTGCAGTATCTCCTCAGATGGAACAACTTTGGTCTTCCTCTTCCAAAAGTCCACCCTCTGTTGGATTAAATTGTCAGCTGACTGCTGTGAGCAATGTGATACTCTTTTGATAGCTTCCAAAGCAAACATGTTCAAGGTGCTGTTTACTCATTTCACTTTTAGTCCCTTCCCTCCCTGGGCATGATGCCATCCGCTGGATGATGTTTTTCATCAGAAAGTTTTAATGTACAGCTCACCATGTCACATGTTGTGAAGCTGAAAGATGACCTGTTAGCATCCCTTCATTTTCTGGTGTTCAGGGTAGGGAGGATGAAGCACCAGCTATCAGTATGTGTGATTTGTGAGGATCTACTCCTAGATAATTTTCCTCAAGTGTGTCTAGTTTGTTGGGGCTTTTTTTATTAAATTTTAATATTGTTCCTTGACATCTTAAAAATGTACGTGGCCTGATTTACATTTGAACCTATGCCAATTGCTTGCTTCTTTCTTAATATGCTCTTCTCCTGATCTTCTTTTCCCAAGGCTTCCCAGAAAGCAAGAATTACAGGGGCTGTCCTATCTTTCTTAAAATACTTGGACTGTTCTTTGTTGATCTGTTTCCCTGATAAGTGTTTTTATGAGGTTCTGCTGTCTGCTAAGAAGTGTCACCTCTTTCAGATTTCAAAAACAGTTTATAAGACATGAGGATTTTATTTGACCAGCATTTATGTTCCATTTTAATTGTCAGTCACTGCCAAGAGAGCAGATTAACAGGCAGTTGAAGCTCAGTGTGCTTGCTGCCATCTCTCTTCTCTGATCACTTCCTTGCCTGTCCTTTTCTCTGCGTTTCTTCTTTACCCTCTCCATGCAGCTTTTTTCTTCTCTAGCCTTTCTCTTTCCTTGTCCTGTTAACCAGAACTTTTAAATTTTACAGTTCACTTTCAAGGGCTTCTGCTGTAGTGAGAGCAGTGGAGACACAAGAGCATCCACACCTCTCTGATGGCTGCTGTATCGCACAGCCTTTTTATGTGAACTGCTCAGTTCCCAGCTCTGAATGCCGGTACCGTGGGCTTCACAGGGGAAAGAGAGTGCCTATCAGGGAGCTCAGCTCTCTTTCTTCGTCTCCTTGGGTGGACTGGTCCTGAGAGTGAGAATGATTTAGGTAACATCCCTCAAGATTCAGGAATGGACCAGATGGCTTCTCAAAGTCCTTTTGAACCCTATTTGTCCTGGTAGGCAGAGAATATCTGGGGTAGGTATGAGCCATAGTGCTTTACATGCCTTTTCCTTTCCTTCTGTCTCCTCTTTCCTTCTCCAAGTCCTGTGATACCACTCAGGCTGGGAAATGCATCCTCAAAAATGTTCCTTCTCTAAGCCATTTTTAAAAGTGCTACTTTTGCTGTATTTTAATATTCTTACAACATTTACAAGACAGAAGCATTGGACTTTTTTTCTTAAGGTTCTCCAATATCGACCCCTAGTCCATCTCCGCTACCTCGTACCCCAACCTCCACTCCGGTGCACATGAAGCAAGGCTCTGCTAGTTCAGTCATTAATAATCCATATATTATTGTGGACAAGCCTGGACAGATGGTTGGAGCAACAGCCACAAGCACAGGTGTGTAGTGTGGTCACAGAAGGCAGTGACTTAGTCTTACCCATTCAAGTTTATTCTCCCTTTAAAATGATTAGTATAATAACAGTATTTCAGCTTACGAAGATGAAAAAGTACTTTGCAAAGAAAGCGGGAGGTTTTGCTGGTTTGCACAACTGGCCAAGGGTATCGCAGACTTTAACATGACTTCCTTTGGGAAACCACACATAGTGTAATGCCAAATTGAATTCACAGATAGCTCTTCAATGAGAGCTTGTTCTTTGCAGGCAAAAGGGAGGGTGAGGAAGTGATGTAGACTGTGGTGCACAGAGATTTAGACAGAAAGTGCATAGGTGGTTGGGTGAGAACTGTATCACGGATGTGGTCAGAAAGCATGGAGAGCTTGCAGTGACTTGCAGATCAGTCTTACATCCCGGTGTACAATGCTCTAGATGTTTTGAAATGTGTAGAGCCAGGTTATCAGGAGAACAGCTATGCTGGTGGTTGTTACTGCTCTCAACTTCTAGTTGGTCTCATTCTAGCCAGTTTGGATTCCTCTAACTGGATTCCCTCTGTGCTTCAGTGGAGACATAAACCTGGGGTCAGGGGGGAGGGCTGAACTGCAGGAGACAGGTGATGAGTATGGGAGTCAACCAGTAATCTTTGTGGTGGGGTGGGAGGAGGGGTCACTCAAAAGTCATTTATTTGTTGTGATTTCTGGCCAAGAACTGCTGTCTATTTAAAAACACGCTTGTTTGTGTATGTGTGTGCTTGCCAGCATCTCAGAAGGATGCTCAGAGCCATGTGGTGAACTGCAGCATCCATGTAACACACAAAGTGTTTGGGTATGATTGGAAAGTGCAAAAATTATCTTAGTAATAGCTCCTTCTTTTATTTGAGGGAACACAGCTGTCATGTTAATTTTAACTTAACCACAGAGAGAACTGGGGGGGGGAAATAGTCATAGATTAATTTTTTAACGTGTGTTCTGGGACTTTCTTGGTGACCCTGAAGCTGTTTCACCAATAGATTTTTGGTTGGTTAGTTGGTTAGGGATTTTCTGCCTTTTTCTTCTGTTTCTTCTTTACCTCCAGCCTGACTGTCTACTCTGCATATGTGGTTTATCATGGGTTGGGTAACTTTTGTGTTCTCCTAGTAGAGATTTGTACGTGGAAGATAGGATCTGTAGATGCACCAGATAGCTTGGACATAAAAGTTTTAACGCCATTAGAGGCGCAGTTTCCCACCACCTTAGTGTGGAAGAAACTGCCTGCAGCCTCTCCCTCCCCTGCAGTCCTGCTGTTTCCCTCGTGTCCTGCACGAATTGAATCAGATCAGTGACAGAGCAGAATATTAACACCCTGCACTCCCCAAATTGAGCTGTGTTGTCAGATAGCCTCTTCACCAGACCCTGTATGAGGGAGCAAGAGGGAATGTGGAACTGGCTTTTTGGCAACAGCAGCCAGGCTGGATTGAGTGTAATGTGATACTTCAGACAAAGTCACTGGGCCCGTTTTTGATAAGACAGCAGGTCATATTTTAAGAGAGAGGTGAGATCTTTATGCTCTGTGAAAGCCAGCCTTCCCAAACCCCATTATTTCAAGAAATGGCTGCTCATTTACTTGTAAATTTAATGCAACTGTATGAGAGACTATTACTGTGTTTTCATGAGTGTAATCCATGGCCCCGATATCTCTTGAACAAACAAAACTAACAAACCAAGCCAACAGCAGTTAAAATACTGCTGCTGAGCAAGTGTTGTGTGCACACTGATAATGCAGGGTAAGTTTACCACTGAACGCCCATCCATCTCAAGGGGTCAGGAGAATGCTGTGACACATGTATCTGTATGTTAATTTTGCAAGAGCATTCTTCTGCAGACAGAGGACCCTGTCATCATTCCTTATTTCTGTTTCTTTCTTTACCCTACTCACTCTGTTCCTTCCTCTTGTTACTCCTTGCTTTGTCTCCTTCCTTTCCTGGCCTTCCTTTTCCTCCCCTCTCCAGACTCTTCCAGGCTTTCCCCCGGAGGCCAGTGTAGGTTCAGAGGGCTTCTGGGCAATGGAGGACCTTACATCTGCAGCAGCAAGTTCTGACTGGCAGCTCATTTACTGTCCTAATTTCACATATTTGCACCGCTAGCTGATATCCTCAGCTGCCCAGGAAGGTGCCTGACCATTTGCTTGCAGCAAACGGAGCTCTGGGTGGAGAGTACTACTCTGGGGCACAGGCTCTGCAGGTGGAAATTTGGTAGTGGATTTTTTTCATGCCCATGCCAACTCCCACTGATGTACCTCATGAAGAATACAGAGGCAAAATGAAATGCCATGTTTCTTGTTAGAAGAGGTTTCATGTGTTCAGTGGCACTGCTCCCCAGCTCTCACCCGACATCTGCTTTATTCCCAATACGCAGGGAGCCCAACCAGCAAACTGACCAGTGTTTGTCAGGCCTCTCACGGAACTGGATCTCCTGTATCAAAGACCCATGGGAGCAGTTTTGTCACCTCAGCTGTCAAGGTAATGTTCTCATTAGGCGCATACTTTCCATTTAAAATCCAGCTTCCTATTAAATAAGGCTTTTTAGTATTATAAATTTTGCATTTCAGGCAAGTTCTTGTGGTTGTCATTTCATGTGAAGGTTTACTGTGTGTAACAGATGGAGCCATATGAGAACATGGCAGTTATACAAGTTGATAGTGTCACTTCGTGCAGCTCCAATTAGACTTGCCTACACCTCTGTTAAAGGCACTGCTCTTTTGCTTTTCTACAAGGAAATCCATGGAGTGCATAGCTCTAAAAATGTCTTATCTTTCAAAAAAGCTCTTCTGTAGCTGACTTTTATCTTCTTCACTTTGTTAGTGACAGTATGTGATTAAATCAGAGGTGCCTACCTCAAAACCTTCACTCTATTCATTATTTTTGCACAGCAGCTGCTCCTAGCAGCTCATTTAGTGGTTTTACAACTGGCTGAATTTAGAAAAATGTTTGTGCAAACAGTGTAGTAACCAAATGTGTAAACAAACAGTGATAAGTAGGGTTCGTGCTTCTGATCTGCAAAGCCCAAAAGGTACAGAGCTGAACTGTCTCATGTAAAATCTCTCCCACATCTTGTGCTAGGAAGGATATTTCTGGCAGGGAAGAGGCATCAGTGAGGCTCTTCCTGAAAGCAGCTGGTGGGTGTGCTGCTGAAAACAGGAGCGTTTCCCTGTCTCCAAGTTGCAAGAATATTAATGCAGGATATGGAGCAGGGAAGGAAGGCTTGCCAGTCAGCCTGCAGAGAGAAGATCACTTAACATTTGGAACTGAAGTGCTTCCTGTGTCTGTTAGGGAAAAGTGTTGAAGATTGCTGTCTGAAGCAGTTAGTTTGGAGTAGCTTTTTAAGTGTCAGGTGTGCAGGTAGTTATTTAGCTTTTAAGAGCCTGTCTGCTCAGATGGATTTCACTTAACTATGTTGAAAGCCATTCATTAGTCTTGATTTTCCACTGATTTGGGACAATTCTTTCTGAAAAGTTTTCAATGAGTCACAGTAGGCAGGTGTCATTAGTAACAGTTGAATTCTGTAGTTCCGGGGCAAAGTTAAAATCTGAAGATATTTTAAATCTATATATGTATAAATCATAGCTCTGTAAACAGAAATGTATTTTGAATTTTGTCTTCTGGTTAGTGGAAAAGCTGTAATTTTGTGGTCTCTTTAAAGAGGAGGAAGTGTCTGATAGTTCAGTGTGATGCTACAGATTGTGCTTAACTCACCACTTTTCATCTCTTCACTATGTGTTAGTTTTCTCCGTATTTTTTTAATGACTTAAGGCTGTGTTTCTTCAGTAATTTTAAAATGACTGATATGCAGGCTGCTGTTGAGAGGACTAGACTAGTCCTCTAGCCTTGTCTTCTCACCCCCCCGTTTGCTAGCGGTTGTGCAGCAATGTGGTGAACCAGAGCAGGCAACCAGTCCGGTTGAAAACTGCTCTGTTTTCAGCCAGCTGTGTCAGTACAAGGAAGATGGCAGGAGTACTAGGTTAGAGTCTGAGGGCTTACTTTCTGGTTACAATCCAACCCAAGGATGGGCGAATTAAGTGTGAAACCATGGCTTTGGAGTTCACATTGATTGTAAAAGAGTACAGTTATTTTACTTAAACACAACAGAATGGCAACATACTTCCTCAAATGCCTTTGACTTCTCTCTGCCAGCCTGAGATCTAGAAATGCCAGGCACATGATTTTGCAGGTGTGGAAATATTTTTTTACTCCACTTAGTTATGTAGCCTCACTGTTTCTGCCTGGAAAGACTGTGTGCCATCACATCTTTCTAGTTTCAGGAGAGCAAAAATGCACCTGAGGGAATTTTGCTTGCAGACTTAAATTGAACTTTCTTTTTTTTCCCCTCCTTGTTTCTTTTTAGACTGTCTTCTCTCTCCGAGATTGCGTATAGAATCACAAAATGGTTGAGGTTGTCAGGGACCTCTGGAGATCATCCAGTGCAACTCCCCTGCGCAAAGCAGGGTGAAATAGAGCAGATTGCTCAAGAACGTATTCAGTTGGGCTTTGAGTATCTCCAAGGCTGGAGAATCCACAGTGTCTCTGGGCAGCCTGTTCCAGTGTTTGATCACCATTAAATTTAAAAAAAAAAAAAAAGTAAAAAAGTTTTTCTTATAGTTGAACAGAATTTCTGTGTTTCAATTTGTGCTCACTGACTCTTGGCCTTTCACTGGACACTATTGAGTGTTGTCTGGCTTGATCTACTGTACACCTTCCCATCAGGTATTTATACGCATTGGTAAGATCCCCCCCTTCACCTGCTTGAATTTTACAGTGCTGAAATGCTTTGTATAAAAAGCTGGTCAGGGAACATGAGTTGATTTTTCATCTGTATATGATAGGGTTAGAAACAGTTACTGCTGTTGGAGATGTTACTTTCCAAATAGGATTTGCTTTGTAGGTTGTATTAAGTATGTTACACTCCTTTCACTTAAGTGTTGACTGACTTTGGAAATGTCTTATTTGTACAGGTAATTTGGCCTGCCCAGATGGTCCATGCTACCCTTTATTAGCAATCACTTTTATTTCTTGTATTGGATGTTTCACTGATTTTTCGTGCTGTGTCTTCGTATTCGCAGCAGGAGGATTCTCTGTTTGCCACCATGCCACCCCTTTGTCCCATTGGGAGTCATTCCAAGGTGCAAAGCCCCAAATCGGTCACTGGAGGACTTGGAGCTTTTACAAAGGTATTCCTCTTGGCTTTTGTGCCAGGACAAGGAGCCCAATAGTGCCATTTCATGCTGACTTGTGTCACAAACCATGTAACTTCCAGTGCTTGTAAAACTGTTGCTGGAACCAGTGTGTCTTGCTGCCAAGAGCTCTCTAGCACCTCTCAAAAATGTATCTTGTTTTTTCTTTCCCTGTGGCTCTGCTGTACCTATGATCTTTTTATCTCCTCATTCATCCGTTCACAGAATCACAGAATGTCAGGGACTGGA
>NW_010293926.1:0-8082 GCF_000700745.2 Antrostomus carolinensis
GAGAGGAGTCGGGGGGACCGGGGCCCCCATCCCCGCGGAGCCGGCGCGGTCGGAGGCGTACGAAGAGGCGTGTGTTTTGGGGAGGGGGGAGGCAACGTTTCACCCTGCAGCGCCCTCCACATTTCACTCCCGCCCTCTGGTACCTGGAAGCATTATGGCCTTAGAAAAACCCCCTCTGGCACAGCACGGCACGGCTGGGGTGTGCAGGGGGAAGGATGGAGGGCTCAGGGGAGACCACGGGGAGGGAGAGGAGCTGAACAAACCTGAAACGACTTCTGTGTGGCAAACACAGCCGTGGAGTGATGCAATTAAGCACGGAGACGCAGGTCCATGTCTCCTAGCCAGGGCACCCCGAGGAGACCCAGCTCCAGGACAGATCCGTGTTAGAGCAGCACTGTTGTCCGTGCTTTTATGCAGTGTATCCATTCGCTTCGTTGATTATTGTTTTCGTTTCTTCTTTTCCTTTCTCTTTCTGTTTCTTTCCCCCCTTTCTTCTCCAGCCTCGTTTCGTTTGTGTTTGGGTTTGGTTTCTTTCCCTCCTTTTTCCTTTGGAGTTGTTGACGTGCTGATGTGTTGCGGAGCTCGGCTCCTTGCGGGTGTTGATAACTGCTTTGTTTTTGATTAATCTCAGCTATCTGGGCAGTGTTGTCGAGACAAGCTTCTCCTCAGCTCAATAGGTAAGGGTGATCCATGTCCGAAAGGATGGTGTGGGTGCTGTTGGAGGGTGGCTGGGAGCGGGGCATGAGAGGGGACACGGAAGGGGCTTTTCCAATACCATCTCTTCCTTTAAAGGGGAATAAGGAATCCGAAAACACTAGGAAACACCTCTGGATGCACAGTCTCTGTGGCTTTTGGGTTTCCCCTCCCAGCAGCACACCGCTGCTCCCCTGCCTTTGGAGAGGCAACGGGGCTGGAGAGCCTGGTGGTGGCAGCCGTGTCTTCATGTTGGGGTTTGGGATCAACCAAGCTGCTGTCTCCCCGTGGCTGCCCGTCCTTTCTTGGAGGATGGTGACATGTGGCACCCTTGGCCCTGGCAGGGCTTGTGTGGTACGAGGGTTGTGCAATGTTAAGGAGCTGTGTGTTGAGGTAGGGTTGTCCCAGATGATCCAAACCAGGAGGAGCTCATGACCAACTGCAGGAGACAGGTAAAATAGCCACCTATGGAGCAGCCAGGTACAGACATCGCTCTTGGAGTGGGGCTCTAAACATCAGTCTCCAGTTGCAGTCCAGGACATGGAAAATTTTGTTCCCATCAGTACCTGGATCTGTTTTCTTCTTCCCAAGTCTCCTCAATGATGGAAAATGGGAGAAGCCTTTCTTTCAAGATGGACTGTATGACTGGCAGCAGTGTAACTACAGTGTCAGGCTGCTGGTGAGGTGTTTTATCGTTCCTGTCACAAGTGTAGTCGTGGTAAAAGCCCTCCCTCTCTTCAATACTCCTCGGAGAAATCTTTAAGACTTCTTCTGACCCAGCTGTAATTAAACAGCCCTAAGCAGATCCTGAAAAGCTCTCCCAAGAAAATACCTCTCAGGCTGCCTTCATGCAGCCGGTTTCCTAGATGGCTGTGGGCATCCCTGGAACTGGAGAAAACCATCGGGAGATGGTTGTCAGACCTGAGAAGCAGAGAATATCACAAAAACTGCCAAAGCCAGATGGGATAATAATCAGTGTTGACCCCGAGGACTGGGAACGCTGACCCGTTTGGCTGTCAGCCAGGTTGATTATAAAAGGAGAGGTAGGATTGCAGATGGGACCATTTCTAGGGCCTGGCCATGCCCACGCTTCCTTAGGACAGGACTTACAAAAACTTAGGCTTTGCTGCTTTGGATGGAAAGTGTCTGGCTGATGTTCTCCTAACAGCCTGAGGAGCCTCGTTGGACTGGAAAAGAGCCTCATGAGAGAGATATGAGATGCCTAGAGAGATCAGGTAGATGTTTCCAGGAGAGGGGAATTCCTCCAGCTGGCATGGAGGGTTGTCCTTGGGTGGGGAGAGCAGGAGAGGTGAGGAAGGAAGTGCTGGGCCATGGTGATGGGAGCAGGTACAGGATGTGTGCTCCATGGAGGAGCCATCCTCTTGGCCTGGCAAAACCCCTCCAGTTCAAGCCTTGCAGCCTCCAAAGCTCTTGAGCACTTGGCCATCTCCTTCTTGTGTTTTCCCCTGCTGATCCCAGAGCAGGACGTCCCATGAGGAGCAAAGCTAGCACCAAGCCTTGGTGAGATCTGGGCTGTGCCAGACGTCTCAAGAAATGGAGAAGCCCTCAGTGAGGACATGTTTTCTGTGTTCTTTTTCTGTGGTGCTTTCCTGCTCCAGGAGCATTAGGGACATGAGTGAACATGGCTTTAGCACAGCAGAAGTGAGTCCAGGCTCATGTCTGAGTTTGGTGTGGCTCTTTGTGATGGTTTGACCCACAGTTGCACAGATCCTGGCTGACTCTTGTCTCTGGTATTGGGTGCTGTGGGCTGATGGGCTTTCAGGAGCAGGGTCACTGAGGAGCAGCCGTACGTCCTACTCTGAGATGCTGCTGTGGGTTGGAGTTGCAGGAGTGACTCCAGAGTCATTATCCCCAAAAAAGGGAAGCCAGAAGAATAAATCTCACTTTAATAAGCAAGGAATCCTGTAAAGAGCCCAGCTAAGTAATTTCTTGATGATTTGGGGTCATAAAATTGTCAGTGCGTGTGGAGCACTGGGATTTTAGACCAGACCAGCCAGGTTTCTGTACTGCAGTAATAAAAGCTGAGAGGAGGAGAGGGAGAGGCAGTTTGCAGGCTCGGTGGTGGCTGCAGCTCGGTGGCTTTTGCTGGGTGAAGGTCTGGTAGTTTTTACCGACAAGCAGGGATAAATAATGCCGTTAATGAGTCAGCACCAGCAGTTTCCCATCCCCTTCTCTTTGGATGCAGTGCACAGTCTTCTAACGGGAGAAGAGGGGGCTGTCGTCTCCCTGCAGAGGGAAACCCAAAAACCACAGACAAGGCACCAAGCTCCCGTGCCCCTTGGCACCATATCCTGCCCTGGGCGGCCCCCCTGGCCCCCCTTTTGCTGGGGCAGCACTGCCAGCAGCGGGAGTTTGGGGGCTTGGCCGGGGTGTAGTGTTGAGTGATGAAGGGACGTCGGGGCCAGGCGTGCGGGAGGAGGAGCAGCCCTCGCTCCCCGCTTGAAAGAAAACAGGTTCCCCTTTAAAGACTGTCCATGTGCTGATCCTCTCTGCATGTGTTTCATGCCTCCTCCCGCTTGGAGAAGTTGTGAGTCCGCTTGTCTGAGTGCGTTTTTCTTTTCTTTATTAATTATTATTATTATTTATTATTTTTTTCTTTTCAGTCTCTTTAATTTACTTCTATATTTTCTCACTCCTGTTTTTCATTTATCTTCTTCTCTCCCCTCCCTGTTCCCATAACTGTATCCCCCTCTTCCTCCCTCCAGTCCGGCCCCTTTTCCCTCACCCTCTCTCCTCTCCCGTCAGCATGGTGAAGTCCGTTGTGTAGATGAGTTGTGGTGTCTGCAGACCTGTAGAAGGGAACCCCCCTTCTCCAGTGTGCTCCCCACTGTGACCAGCCCCTTCCTCCCTCATTGTGGGGTCTCAGCAGCAGCGGCTCTGGGGCAAGGGGCCATCACTGCTGTGTTTCTCTAGCACCTCTCACGCTGAAGGATCTCAAGAGATGTGTGATGACATTCCGGGATGGAGGCAGCAGCCAACGCTGCCTCAGAGCAGAGGGGGAATTGTGACCTGCAGGACATCTCATGGGATCACACACAGGACTTGAGATGGAGCCTCGTGTAGGTGAATTGAGCTCTTCATCTGAGGAGGTTGAAGAGTTGAAGGACACAGTGGCTGAGACACAGTGGGCTTTGGTCCAAGTGGATGCTCTAACTGGTCCAAGTGGATTCTCTAACTGGTCCAAGTGGATGCTCTATCATGTCCAAACCATTCCTGGATGTCAATGTCTTGACTCAAGAAGAGAAGGAGACAGGGAAGGTGTGTTGAGACCTCCACACAGTGAAATACATATACTGTGCCCTTGATTCTCCTGGACCTGTCTTCATATGCATTCCTCCTTTTGGGTGGAAAGAGGTTAGTGATGCTTTCCTGGACCTTCTCCTTTACATCTTTGCTTCCTACGTGGAAGGACATTTAAAGAGCAGCTGAAATGCGTGTTGGGTTGGATAGCTCTTCTTCCCAGCTACCTCCTCCTGTCCTGCGGCTCTCTCAGGTCCCTCAATACCTTTGTGGCCTCACCAGAACCTTTCTGTCCATGAGATTCTGACCCTTGCTCAGTCAGAAGTGTCGCCTTTGAAGACTTGAGGAAAACTCCTGCTCTGGGTGTTTGTGGTGCCTTGCAGAAGGTTTGTGTCAGGAATTCACATGTGCTTTCTGAAGCTCCTTTGCTTGGCTCAACACTGAAGTCTCTAGAAGAAATTCATCTGCCTCCCTGAACCTCTCATCTTTTGGTGTTTCAAGTTGTCTCTTGTGCATGGGCAGCTGCCCAAAATGCTAACTCTGGGGGCAGGAAGAGGCTTTTGGCTGAGCTTAAAATGAAAATTAATTTGAAAGAATTGGAGTCCTTTGAAGAAATAAAGGGTGGGTAGAGCAGATAGAATTTGGCTGGTGAATAGCATTGTTTTGTCCTCCTCTGTATCTCTTCCTTGCCAGAGGTCAGACAGTATTTATGGTGACACATGGGTTCAGCGCGCTCGCTGTGTTTATATTTGTGTGTATAAATACAAGTCCAATTACGGAGAACTAGTGGAAATGAGCTTCAGGCAATTTCCTCATAATCCCTCGCGTAAATCTGTCTAATTTTGTCAACAAGCCACAGTAGCATCTTCTTAGAAGGAAAAAAAAAAAGAATGGAAAGAGCCAGAGCCTTTTACAAGTTGAGTTTTAATAACATTAGCAAAGTTGTCTGGGTGATGGGAACAGGCAATGGTAGAAGGCAGATGCTGATGGGCAGGATGGTGGTAGGATTGCTGAGCTTGCTGGCATCCTGGGCTTGGCACACATGAGCTCCACGGGAGATGGACTAGGGCTGGAGCAGTTGAGGTCGCCGTTAGCCAAGTATCTGCATGAAGGTAACTGTTGTGCAAAGCACAGGATGATGGATGGAAATGGGAGAAGCCTGTTATTGACCGTTCAAGCAAGAAGGTGTTTGAGCACTGGGACTGTATGGGTTTGTAAACCTCATCTTTCCTACAGAGGAAAGCTCTGGCTTGGATTCAGCCAGCAGGACTACCAGCTTGTCTAATGAGTTACTTCATCTTCAGCTGATGTGCTGCTCTGCTGGGAGATGGAACAGAGGATCTCCAGGAGCATCCACGCCTTGATGTCTCTGTTGTGATGGGAAACAGGAAAAGGGGATTTTCTATACTGAGTGTTTGGGTTTCTGTTGCATCTGCTGTGCCCCAGCTGCTTCACCAATTCACACTGCACTTCTCTTGCAGTGCTCTCTCTCCAATGCTGCTAGCAGAGCTGAGAAGCTTTGCAATCACACACATCTTCAAAAACAACCCCTTCTGCTCCCCAAGGGGAAAAATCCCGTGGGAGCTCTTCGCCTGGGCCACTCCAGCTGGAGTATCACCGCTCTGGCAGCCGCCTGGGATCTCAGACATGAAGTGCTGCTGTCACACCACGCTCTCTGCAGCGATGACACGTGTGGGGACTTGCAGAGGAAAGTCTGAGGGGTGTCTTCAGTGCCCCAGAGGCTCTGCCTGAAACCCAAGGGAGATGAGAAGTTCCAAACTCACCATAGGTGGACGTGCTCTTGTACTGCAGTCTGGGTGTGCTGGGGCTCCGTGCTTGAGCCCTCCTGCTCACCATTCCCTGTCACACCTACCGGCACCTTTCTTGTGACTTTGGATGGGTCACACCTTAGTGACAGACCAGAAACTGGGTGGATGACTTTGGCCATGGCTTTCTGGTGACAAAGCGGGAGTCTGAATGCACTGATGCTGCCTCCTTGCCATCAGCTGAGGTGACTCTTCTACCTGCCCATCCTGCTGCCTTGTGAAGAGCCTGTGGCTTGCAGGGTTTTCTGATCCCTGCCCCAGTCACGGGTGCCTGAAGATGCAGGAGTTGCCATCAGCTCTGTCCTCTATGTGGCCGTTTTGAAAAAGGTTTGGTCACTGGCCTCCCATGACTGATTTGTGAGAGCAGAAGAATGTCATCTCCTCCTTTGAAGGGCAGGATAGGCTCGTTAGAGGCACGCTGCTTTAAATCTCCAGGCTTTTCTCTCCGGAGCCTGGCTTTGAGTGTTGGCTTTGTTGCAATGAAAAGTGCTTTGTGGATGCTTCCCCTGTCATCTCTGGGGACCTCGTGTGCAGGTTGCTTCTGTGGTGACTCAGGTTGATCCCAGGTCATTACCTGTGGCCTCTGCTGCCTTGACTCAGAGTTCTTCTGTGGCATTAGGTGTTGGTGCAACTTGGAGGGACATGAATGTGAACTGGAGAGGGGAAAGGAAATGGGAAAGCAGCAAGAGGGGGGGGGGATGCTGTGGTGTGTTACAGGTGAGAGCTGGACCAACTGCTCTCCTAAGGAGAAGGTTTTCCTCTACTGCCCTGCTCTCCACAGCAGTCATACTGTCCCATCCTTGGATGGGAATAAGGGGTACAGTAAAGAAAACAGAGCAAAACACCTCTTTGCAAAGGGGACACCGCTTTAACCTTGAGCTGGTTCCTGTAGAAGAGTTTCTCAGGGGCTGAGGCTGGAAAACTACCACTTACAGGAGAGCTGCTGACTCTCCTGCAGGAAACACGGTTTTGTAAATCCCCTCCTCGTCCCTCACAATAAAACCTTGTCAGTGTTTTTGTTTCAATGTCCTGTCCCTCGGGGCAAGAAAACCCAGCTCCCAGCCTCTCGGTGTTAAGGAGCAGACGCTCCAGTGCTGTTGCGCTTCTGTTGTCGCTTATAGCAGGGACCTGGGAATGAGGTACCGCTCCCGGCTGTGTCAGCGTGTGCCCTTCGTGTCCCTGTCTGTCGTGTGGTCCCTGGGGGTTTTTTGGGGTGTAGGAGCAGAGCTGGGCAGGATCCTGCCTCCTTGCTGTTTGTGGCGCCGGTGTTGTCCGCCCTGAGTGGCTCATGGTGCCCGTCTTGATGCTGCCGTGCCGCTTCTGCCTGTCTCTCTCTCTCTCTCTCTCTCTCTTTCTCCATCCCAAGGGGTTTCCCACCACTTCTTAGAAATGCCTTATCGGACATAGGATCTGCCCCGTCCTTTTCTGTTGAACGGTGCTGGCATGGCAGGCAGGTGATTCAGGGGGCTGGCTGCTGTCTTTTGGGGGCGGGGCTGGGCCGGCGTTGGACTGTGCCGGTGGGACTGGCCGGGCTCACCGCGCCGCTCGGCAATGCACAGGAGGAGATGTAGGAGGATGGCGGGGACCCCACGGAGTGGCGTGCGCGGGTGCCTCGCTTCCCTGTGCTCTGGCACACCTGGCTGGCCCTGCTCCCTCGGCCCTGGGTTTCTCACCTTTTCCTTTTCCACGGCACAGCTGGCTGGGGTCGAGCGATCCCCCGCCGGGGACATCCAGAGGCCCAAGCGTGGCCGAGAGCCGCTGACGGCATCTGTCTGCTTTTCCTTCCTAGAAAACGTCCATCTCCGTCCGGGGACGCTGCTGCACCTGAGAGGCTCGAAGCTCTGAAATACCAGCGGATAAAGAAGCCCAAAAAGTCATCCAAGGGCTCCTCGAAATCCAGAAAACAATCCAGTGAGTGCGAGGACCTCGTGGTCCCCAGCGGCATCCCCTCTGTCCCACCATGGGCAGAGCTCGGGCAGGTCCCTGCTGGCATCCATGCTTGGATGCTGCCCTCACCCCCTGTCCCCAAAGGGATGGCTCCCCACGCTGCTCACCCCCAGGCTGTCCCTCCCCTGCTCCTCCCCTGCCTCCAGACCCCCTTCCCCTTCCATGCATCTCCCATCTCTAGTGATTTGCTTTGGATTTTATTTTTGAGTGTTAATTTTCCCCAATGCCCAACGTGCTCCCTTCTTGCCAAGCAGCCAGGTTGGGGACCAGGCTTGCCGTCACCTCCCTATTAGGGGTGCACAAAGCTTTCTGCCTGCTGCCAGCGGTGCCAATAGCTGCTGGCTTCGCTCCATCT
>NW_010293926.1:8199-14493 GCF_000700745.2 Antrostomus carolinensis
CCCCCCCCCCCATCTCTCGGCGCTAAAGGACGGCCCCTGCCCCCGACAGCTCCCTGAAGACCAGCCAGCCATTCTCAACAGCGTGGACCACGACGACACCAGCGGGCACGCCACGTTGCTTTAGCCTAGCACCGGCCCGAGAAGGTTAAACAGGAGGGGGTGGAGGGAGCTGACATCTCACCGCGGGGGGACGGAGATTGGGGGGACACCCCTACGCTGCCGCCTTTGCTGGGGGGTTTGGTGACTCATGGTGGGGATGAGCTGGGGGGGACCCTGGGGTAGGTTGGGAGGACAGGGAGGATGCCTGGGGTAGGGTGCTCCTTGGATCCGCTTCTCCCCCCACTCCAGATAGCTTTGGTGGGGTGGGAAGGTGGGCATCGTACCTCAGTTTTGGAAAAGATCTCTGGTCTTAAAAGGCGTAGACAAAGCTTTTGACATCTGCTCCTGCAGCGCGTTCAGGGGGAAAGCGTGGAATTGAGCAGCTGGCCCTCAATCGCCGCAAGAAATTAAATGACACAGGGTGTAATTAATTGACAAGAAACTAACAACCCAGACGGGAACTGGTAATCCCATGAATCTGATTATGATAAAAAACATGACCAAATAATCCCAGGAAAGCTGTAATTGTGAAAAATCTCCCTGCCTCCCCCTTCCCAGACTCCTTTTATGTGACGATAACAGCAGCAAAGCGATCTGTGACATCTTTCCTTACCTGTCTCTGAAAGGGAAAACCAGAAAGACCCCAACAAGCCTTTGAATCAGTCTGAGATGTGAGAAATCACCATTTTTCTGTGCACATGCATTTGAACCTTGTTCTCGTGTACTCAGCGCTGGGTGAGCACGCAGGTGTGGGACTGTTTTCATCCAAAGGGTGTTTTCCCCCCCTCTGGTGCGTGTCAGCTTTGCCGAAGGTGGTTTTGATTAATTCTTCCTGACACTCCCATCTATCGTTGGCAAACGTTCTTCAGTGCTGTGTAGAGATGTGATTTCTGACTATGATAACGTTTGTCATCTTTATTCATAACTGCAAAACGGGGAGATGCCGCCGCAGGCGTGCGAGCGACAGGGGTTTGGCTGCCTGGTCCCCAAAGCTTCCACTGGCAGCTGCTGAGCCCAGGCGACAGCGGCTGGAAAACTCCCCAGCTCTGTGGATGGAGATGGATGGTTCCTCGGAGCGGCCGTGCAAAGCTAAGCCTGGGTGTTTCGTGTCACTTTAAAATGCGTTGCTACTGGTTTCACTGGTTTTTTCTCCCCTTCTTTCTCCTGCTCCAGCCCGGCTGTGCAGGTTGTGACACTGCCGGTGTTGTGTCCCCTCCCTTTGCCCCATCCGAGGAGACCTGCTGTTCCCCTCTCGGTAATGCTGTTCTAACTCTGCACCAGAATGTATTTCCTCTTCAGAATACTTAGGGTAGGTTTGGCGGCCGGTGGTTTTCTGGATTGCATAGGCCTTTTTTTTTGTTGTTTTTTCTTCTTTTTTTCTTTTTTAGCAGGAAAGGAGCAGCCTGCTCTGAGAACAACCGGGCTCGCTTTTCTGCTCTGCCTCCATTCTCTGACTGCGTGGCCTTGGGCAAGTCACTCAACCTCTCTGTGCCTCAGTTCTCCCATCTGTAAAATGGGGATAAAGTCATATTTGACCACTTTGGATATGCACTTGGTCACCTACAGTCTGCAAGTGCTAATACAGTCAATGCTGAGTGCTAATACCAAGTGATCCCTACCTTTAAAAATATTTAGAGATTTTTGGGGTTTTTTTTTTTCGAAGTCGTAAAGTCAACCTCTGCATCCAGGTTTGCACACTTCTTCCTCTGCGGTAAAGTGCTAAACTCTCCAGCCTACCTGGGAATAAAATACAGAGCGTTTCATGTGGCTATTCTTGCTTTGAGCAGATTCAGGCTGTATCAGGAGAATTGAAGAGCCTGTAGGCATGTTTTTTGCCCCAGGCTCTCCATTTACATACAAACCTTTTGTTTATTCCCAGGTAGAATTGCCAAGAGATTCTCCGCAATCTCGCCTTTAATTCTACTTTGCCTTGGTTATTGCTCTTGCTGCTGGTTGAACCTCCAAGGGCTTAGATGTTTGGAGAAAGACGTGAGCTCTCAGCCAGGCGGTTGGGATACAGCACTCTGACCACGCCACGCTCCCCAGGAGGTTTTTTGGGTCAGAGCCTGTTTATCACTCTGCCTAGAAATACCCAGTTTTAGAGGTTGTGCTTCCTTTTCCAGCAGGATGCTCAGAAACCTGCAGCCACGAAAAGCAGAGCACCGCGTCTTTGCCAATCTCCAAGCCCTGACTTAGGTTTGAACCACTTGACAATGAATCCTCTCAATCGATAACGAGATATTTCCGAACTTTAAACAGCTTTGTGTAGGTGGTCTTCAAACTGTGAGCAGGTTTGTCTTGAGAAGGAGGGAGGGTCTCCTAGAAATACCCCTCTCTTTCCAGCCTGTACCAGGGCTTTTTATGGAGTATGTGACAAGTGACCTGATTTAAGACCCACGATCAGAGTGAGAATTCAACTTTGCTAACAGTATGACTGTGAATTTTTTTTTTTATTTGAGTGTGTTTTAGGGGTTTCCCTAGAATCCACTCGGATCTGAATTGATTTAATGCCATTCTCCCGCTTGGCAGCGGGGGGAAAACTCTGCCTGGTTTAACTTCAGCTCGCCGGTAACTTCAGCGGTGCGGCAAGCCGGCGTGATCCGGTGAGCCGGGCTTCTCCCGACGGACAGGTGACAATTGGGGCTGGGGGTTGCCCTGGCTGGGGGGGAGGCGTGGAGGCTTTTGTGCTGGCCGTGCCACGACTGACTTGCTCTTCCTTTCGCTCTCATTGCCTCGACCTCTCTAACAGAAGGTTGTTTTTTTCATTTTGAGTGCTTTCCAAACTATTTATGACGCCCGTTCGTATGGGCAAGGCGGTGTCTTCAAGCTCTTGAGGTGGCTACCTCGGGACCCTGCCCCCGTCCCATCTTAAGGAGCTCTCGGAGTGCAGGGAAGGTTGACGGAGCGCGCCAGCTTGCTGGGGTCAGTCTTTTGAGAGTTGTTTTCCTTTTGCAGGTGTTTTGAGCCGCTGGGCCCCCTGCTTTTCATGGTCTTCGACCTTTAGAGGCTGGAGCTGCAGCCCTCTCTCTTTCAGCCGTGTACCTGCCACGCTGCTGGAGTGGGAAATCCCGCCCGGGTGCCTCATGGAAGCGGCTCTTCCCTAAAACCATCCTTAACTCCTTTCCCCGCTAGACCGAGTTACCTTCCGATAGACTCAGGCCGTGCTTTGGCAGATGGGCTCACCTCTTGCTTTGGCAACCTCCTCGCTTCTCCCAGCCCTCTGGTTTCCATGCCCTTCCGGGGGTCTCTCCTCTCTCCTCCCACGGACCTGGGACATCGAAGCTGTTTCAGACGATGCCAAACGCTTCCCCCATTTCATCCCTAAATGTTTGAACTCCGTTTCGCTTTGGTGGTTTGCAAACACAGCTGCTGCTGCTGCTTCATTTTCTTCTTTTTTTTTTTTATTATTATTTTTTTTTTCTTTCATGCTGCAAAATATATCTTGATTTTTATCTTCCTGGGCCAAACTCTCTTATTTTGTAAGCTTGTCTGAGGTAGGCGGCTCTTGCTTTATCAGTAAGCGTCCGATTCCTCCTTGCACGTTGCGAAAATTATGTGTTTCATTAGGTTCCTTGGAAAATCCTGGGCCATGGTGGAAAAAAATAGCTCTGAATTGCAAGGATATCTGTCCCTGGGCTCCGCCGAGACGTCAGTGCAGTGGGTACCAGCCCAGCTTTGGGTGGTCCTGGCTGGTGCCTCTGCCTGCGAGATGGCCACAGTGGGGATGTTCTGGTGCCGTTTTTGCGCTGCTGTGGGGGTTGCAGGATTCGACTGCGCCGAGCTGGGGAAGGTAACGTGGAGAGGTAGGTACGGGGTGTCCCTGAGATCCCTCAGAAGAGGGGGTGCTCATGGGGTGCCATCCCTTGCCCCCTCTCCATCAATCCCGTGCTGTCCCTTTACAGGCAGGCGGTGGGGCAGAGCGAACGCTTCGCCTGGTTCTCCAGCAGGAGCTGCTGAGCCATCAAGGGCACCTATTTTTAAGGTGACTTTGCTGTGCAGACTCACAGAGGTTTGGTTTTGCAATGTTGATGGGAATGAAAATGCAAGTTAGGAAATGAGGAGAGAGAGAGAGGGTTGAGGGCTCGCTTGGGGGGCCCTGTTTCTGTGCCTGCCGTTAACTGCACCCAAGGGCACTTGGAGTGATGGGTTTGTAGGATTTGGTGGGTCCTGGGGTCTCTTCCCAGCTCTGCCACAGATCTGGAGCCCTCGGAGGGAGGCACTGGCATGGTGTGCGGTCTCGCCGGGTGTATGCGTAGGTTCCTCCTGTGCAGTGGTCCCTGTGAGCTGCCAGGGTGGTGGGAGCCTCTGGGTGAGCAGGTGATGGCTTTCCCGGGGGAGGACACTTGCTGCTGCTGCTGTGTGACCATCACCTGTGACTTGGAGCCTGGTTTCACTCGCTGATGGCCTCCAGGCTGTTGATTTGGCATTGGTCTCCTTATCAGCTGGTTCAGTGCCACTGGCTTTGGGGGAAGGCTGGAGGGGACACTGTTGGGATTTATAAATACAAAGGGAATAACGAGTTTGCTGTACCTGCCTCCCGGGCTGCTGAGGGCTCCACAGCCCAGGCACAGTCCTGGCAGGGCTTAGTCATGTCTCCTGGCATCTGGGCATGACACACACATTTAAGACTTATTGCTGCTCATATAATGCAGTTTGCATTAGGACAAAATCTGCCGGGCATTTTGGTTTCTCCTCCTGCTTCAGGTAGTGATGTAGAGTTGGGATTTCTCTGAGTTTTGGGTTGGTTTCAGCTGTAGTTCTTGGCTGTGGCTATTTTTCAGCGAGGCTGGAGCAGCTGCCTTCAGGGATTTCCACCCATCCCACATGAGATGGCTGCAGCCCTGGGCTGGCAGAGTCGATGCTTTATGTGGAAGGAAATTTTTTTTCCAGAAAGCAGAGTAAAAAGCACTGTATATATGAGATATAAATACATAGAGACACGTAGGACACAGATAGATAGGTATGCAGAAGTCCAGTAGATTTGCATGTCGGGGATATATTTGTCTCTAGGGGAGAACGTTTAGAGCTGCAGTGGAATGGTGGGGGGGGGGATTGGGATGGGCAAAGCCAGGCAGGGGGCTGGGAGCAGACAGAGCCTGGGGGGGGATTTGGGAATGGGCAGGCACAGCTGTCCCATGGCAGGCATGACCTGCACTGCATCCCTGCTGCACGCCACCAGATTGTTTGGGTTTTTTGTCATTATTCCCCTCCATTTTTCTTCATTTTTGCTTTGTTCATTGTATGTGACTCACCCCTGGGCCGTGATATTGAGAAGCAGGAGTGGCAGGTCCTCTCCTCTGCGTGTCCGACGCACGTGGGGCATGACATGGGGAAGAGACGTCACGTTGCCTCATCTCTGGTGCAATCGTTTAAAGAAAAAGCAGCACCACGCAGAAACCCTTTCTTTGAAGTCCCTCTAGATGCTGCTCTCCAATTACTCATGTGAAAGCATTTTGCTTTGCATCTGTTCTTCCCAGAAAAGCATGAGTCAGAAGGGATGAGAGGGATGGGGCTAAATTTGTCCCTTGGGCTGAGGAACACGGCGCTGGCTGTGCCAGCGTGCAATCGTTTAAAGAAAAAGCAGCACCACGCAGAAACCCTTTCTTTGAAGTCCCTCTAGATGCTGCTCTCCAATTACTCATGTGAAAGCATTTTGCTTTGCATCTGTTCTTCCCAGAAAAGCATGAGTCAGAAGGGATGAGAGGGATGGGGCTAAATTTGTCCCTTGGGCTGAGGAACACGGCGCTGGCTGTGCCAGCCGAGGACAAGATGTTCTTCACAGTGTCTTTGGGTTTTTGAGGGTTTTTTTTTTAAACCTCATTAGCAGCACTTTTAGGATCTGAAGCATAGAGAGGATTTGTTCACCAATGATGCTGGAGCTGTTACTGGCAAATATTCTGATGCCGTGCATGGGGGCGGCCAAATTCAGGAACCGTTAAAGAAAACAGGATGTTTATCCACAATTTTTCCCTTCAGCTTCGAGTTTGATTGTTTTCTGTTTTGTTTTCTTTTGCTGAACATCTTTACTCCTCTCTGCCTGTGTTTGCTGGGGAGCAGGGGCTGGGAAGCACAATGGGTTGCTGTTAGAGGTGACTGCTGAGGTCTGTCGGGGAAGCAGCGCACGAGCCAAGTGCTGGAGGCTGGGGTTGGCATCTCTGATTTTCCCTTCCCCAGTGACTGGGATGAGTGGGGGTT
>NW_010293927.1:0-210 GCF_000700745.2 Antrostomus carolinensis
CCCAGCAGCTTCTCAAAAGCTTGAGGGGGCACCACAGCGATGGCAACATTGCTGTGGGGGGCTGGAGAAAGCACCCACCTCCAAAGGGCACCAAAGTGCAGCAGAGGAAGTGGTTGAGGCCACTGCTGATGCCCCACCTGAACATCTGCCCTTCCATGGATGCTGCTGGGGAAGGAGGGAGGAAGGAAGGGAAGGAAGGGAAGGAAGGGA
>NW_010293928.1:0-17201 GCF_000700745.2 Antrostomus carolinensis
CAACCCAAACCATTCTGTGATTCTATAATTCAGCCTGGCCTTCCCCGTGGCCACTGCGCATTTGGCTGTTCAGATAATCAGCAATAGTGATGGGAGCCATGCTGCAAAAACTGCTGTGGAAATGGCTGTCACTGTGTGCCTTTTTGTATTCATGGGTCTCTTCTACACATGTATATGCAACTTCAAGATACCAAAAGCTTTTACTCTTGTTTCTGTTCCTTTTCTTTTGGTGTTGCAGAGTGTTGTGCAACACCAGCTTAATGACTTCTTTGCCCTTTATGTTTCTAAAGGTAGAAGATGGCTGAATCCTTGAAAAAGCCCTTCAGTGACAGTCTGAGTGATATAAAAGAACGAATGAAAGAGAAAAGAAATCAGAAACGGATCAAGTTGGGTAAAATCAGCCAGATCTCCACTGCAAAGTGTAAAAAACCAAGTAAGATGCTTAAGTATCTTAAATCTTAAAAGTTTTTTGTTTTTGTTTTTTTTTAACCCAAGTTGACATACTCACTGTTCTATTGCAGCCAACAGCTCCACACAAATCAAGAGCATCCAAGCAAATAACAGAGCTTTAGCTCAGGCTTTGCAGGAAGAAAAGCTCAAACTGAGGGATGCCCAGGCTACCATTCTTCATTTAAGGAAAGACTATCAAGATCTGAAGTTTCAGATGATTGACTTCCAAAGAAATTATAGGTTCAACCGAGCACAAGTACTTGTTGAGGTATTTCTAGTAATAAGTATGATTTAGTGAAGCTGAGCATCAGAATCTGCACCAATCGACTAATATCTTTGTAATCTTAAATGTTACACAAAAAAAATAATATATAGAACAAGTTTTCTGTCACTTTTGCCTAATTTGGTCATTACCTAAATGCTTTTTTCTGGCTGTTCTTTCTTCTTTAATTAAAATCTGTCTTCTGTGAATTTTACTTTTTTATCACAGGTTATTTTTGATTATCAGGATTTAGCCATCTCAATGCTAGTGAAAAATTATTACACTGGTAGTTGATACAGAGAATAACAGCAACAGTGTTATTTTTCTTCTTTCATCCATTAGAATCGACTGTCAGCTTTGAATGAGATAATTTCAAAAGTTTCTCAGAACTTACTGAACTCAATTGATCTCCTTGGCCCAGCAAAGAACTTGTGTTCCACAGATGTGGTAAGTACCCTTTCCTCTTGGGGAACAGGATATTTATTAATTCTTCCTCTTACTCCTTCCAGTAGAGATGCACACAGTTTTTGAGACTTGAGCCTTAGATTGGAGGTATGACTAGTCCCACAGGTCTCAGTATGACACAGGGTCCCACCATGGGGGTGTGTAGTAGGTTGTTGGTGGGACTGAGGCTCTGCTATGAGGTGGTGGGGCACGCTGTACCATCCTCATAGTTCCTTCCTCTGTCCATGATCTGTGTGATTGGGTTGGTGATGAATGCACTGACTTGCAGGAGCTGAGTGTGTGAGATCCCACAGCACTTTGTGTGAGCCAGCCAGAAAGTAAGAGTCAAGGGCCTCTTTGGCCCTTCTGTGAGTAACTTGGCTGTTGTCTAAAATTTGTATTTGGTGCAAGCTTGTTTCTGCTATTTAGTCACAGTAACATTTATTTTATTGGCAGAATCAGAGAGTGCTTTCTTCAGTTCTTGAAAATAGTTCCAGTGTCCTAGGACAAATAAGTTCAGTGTAAGTATGTTTTATTAATACCTTTTCATATGTGAAAATCTGGTTAC
Source organism: Antrostomus carolinensis (assembly GCF_000700745.2). Taxonomy (NCBI): domain Eukaryota; kingdom Metazoa; phylum Chordata; class Aves; order Caprimulgiformes; family Caprimulgidae; genus Antrostomus; species Antrostomus carolinensis. The sequence continues at coordinate 1,725 of NW_010293928.1, forward strand.
AGTAAGCTTAATTTTCTGACTGGGAAAAGGGAAGAAATCCAATATAAAGAAATAATTCATTGTCATAAAATATATTGCTATTCAGTAAATACTACCTTTGGTATCTTCTCTAGAGGACCTCTGCAGTCTGCTGATGGAGATGATCGAGTACTTCCAAGTGAGATGGAGGCTCATACTGATAGAAATGAGCTGGCTCATTCTGTGTCACAGATCTGTGAGGAATCTGACAATGCCATTTCCTTAATCAAAATAGTTCCAGACAAAGGTAACTAAATCAAAGTGTCAGACATTGCTTTATTCTGTATCAGGAAAAAAAAAAAGTGTGAGTATAAGTTTAAAATGCAATTACTGCTTTGGAAGTAACTGCCAAGTAACTTTCCAGTTACTGTCATAAAGGTTAGATACTAATGTTGGCAACTGCTAAACTTTTTGAATGAAGGTGCCTAGCAGAATGGGGGATGAATTTGAAAATGCTTTGTCCTCTATATACCTGCAATCTAGTTTCACTATTTACCAAACAGTTCAACAGAGTAAAGTAAACTTTAGTCATGCATTATAATTTATGAAATCAGCAATTGTTAACAAAGCAAAGTAGTCAGAAAAATAAATGACCTGTAGGTAACACCTTTCTAAACAGAACAGTTTAGAGGAAAATCCTACTCTAGGATACTGAACTGCTTTCTGTCTGGAAGCTGTATTAAACAGAGCTTATCTTGATTGCCAAATATTGGTTTGTACAAATCTGGGGAGAAAATTCTAGGAATAGTCTTAATTTTTGACAAGTTTGGAATATGCACAAAATCTTTCCAGGCTGTTACTATTTAGCTTTAATATGACTTTTTCCCCTTCGATTACAAGGGCGAACATCTGATTTTCATCTGGACAACATAGGGTCAGAGCTGGAAACTGTTTCTTCAGGTGGAGAGGATGGATTTGGTAACGTGTTACCAAAAAGCGTGTCCACCAGACGTCGCTATTCAAAGATGAGAAATCACGATGAACTTTGCACCGGTGTCTTGGACCATTCAGAAGCACCCGATTCAACAAGAGAGCTTTCTAAAAAGGATGAAATTAGACTTGAGGAAAGTCTAGAGAAGTGTACTATAGAAAACATCAACTCTGATCTTTCTCAGTTGAAAGAAAACAAGGTGGACTCAAAGCTGGTGTTCAGGCGAATAGGTTCTGAAACTGCACAGTTCAACTTGGACAATAATTCTGATCTTAAACAGCGTGAGTGTAAAAGCAGAGAAGGCTCTCAAGTGAGGAAAGAGAAGCATCGGAAGGGAAAACTGGAATGGCCAAAAAATACTTCCAGACAAAGACCAAAAAAAGGACAGGGTAAAGAGGCTTCCAAAGAAAAGTTGGATTTCTTGGGTGGTTCTAATGATGCTTATGACTTTCATTTTGAAGAGTGTGTCCATGTTACACCTTTTCGACAAAGTAAGGTGAATGACACAGATACTGATGTAGATGACAAAAAAGACTTACCTGAAACCAATACCACCGAGTCAAGCGATGCTGAAGAAGATTCAGACGATAGCCTCTATGAACCTTATAAGAGCAAATCAAAGAAAAGGAAAAGTTCAGTGGACAAGCAAGACCCATCGCCAGTCCATGCGAGGCCGAGGTCTAAAAGATGTTTGGCACAGCGTCAGCCGGAACTCCATAATGAAAAAGAGACTAAAAGCAGTGAATCAAGTAACAAATCTGTCAGTAAGTGCGGAAAATGTTCTGTAATTGGTTTTGTTTTATTGAGAGATAACATTAAGGTATTCAGGCTATTTTTATTTTAGCTTTTTAAATAAACAAAAAGAGAATAATGTTATAAAAAGCATTAGATTAATTTTCCTGTCCACCTTTTTTCTTTCTCCTCAGCAGAAACTGGAATTAAAGATATCTTTTGTTTTACGAAACTGTTCAACAATGAATTAATACTGTGTTTTAGACGTGTTTAAAGATGCATTGAAGCTGAGGAAAAAGAGGAGAATGAGATTATAAATTGAGAGAGAAGTAGAATAACAAATCACACTTTGCCTGGCACTGCTTAGTGTTAATTTATTTTTCCAAATGAAAATCCCAAATATGCGTTTATCGTCCTGTGCACTCTTACTGAAGTGGAAAGATGAAGATAATTGTTATAGCTGAGAGTTACTTCACAGCTAGTACATTCACTGACACTGTCTTCAGCCAGCTTGCATGAATTGTCTTAAATGTACCTAATTTTTTTTCTCAGGGCAGCCTTCTGAGCCATCTCGTGGTCATCTCTGTGATGTTACCAATACTGCTTCACTGCTCCCTAGCACTGGGAATGCACCTGCTGTCCTGGGAGGTGAAGGACCACTATCTCCAAAACGCAAGCGAAGCTGTACTCTTACTGTGAGTTATAAAGAACCAAGTATTGTAAGGTAGGTATCTTTCTTACTTTCCAGTTTTATATGAAGTTCATGATATTCCATCACATGGAGGATTTGAGGGGATTAGTTAAACATTGGAAATGTGTTCTTAACACAACGCTCAGAGGGTCTGATGTCAGTAATACAAAACAGTTCATGTGAGATTGAACTTACTCGCTGAAAGTTAATGTTTTAAGTGAGATGGAGAACAAAATTTAATTTTGCCTGTTTTTTTGTTTTGTTTTTTTTTTAACAGGAAACTCAGGAGAGGAGATCCATTTACAGATACAAATTTCCTGAATTCTCCAATTTTCAAGCAGAAAAAAGATGTGAAACGCCGTTCTGTGAAGAAAGCATCTCTGTCAAAATACAATGAGAAATTTGTTGGTTGTTGTTGAGATTTCCAGTCATGATAGCAAAATGATGCGCACTCCACAAAGAAAGGAAACCTTTTGTCCATAGTATCTTACACAAATATGCAATTATTTCCATATGGCTTAATATTAAGGATATAAAATTAAGGGGGTTTGTTTTTAATCCATTGACTTGTTTTTAATGATACAGAAGACACAAGACTACTTTTATAATTAAGGTGATTCCATTCAAACTCTCAAGAGGAGGCATCCGTACATCATGGATCTGTGAGTGCATCAGAAATATCTGATGGAGAAGAATGTAATTTTGACATATACTCAGTGAACTTCAGGCACTTACTTAAGATCAAATGTTTTTGTAGTTTTGGGTTTGGGTTTTTTTAATAACAATGTTTGTACAGATCTTGTTTATGTCATAGTTGTAGTTTCCTATTAAAGCTCATAATAAATGTCTTGGTGTTTGGAAATAGCCTTGGAGCTGGCTGGTGGTGTTTTTGCACGGTTTCCATAGTTGCTTCAAGGGTCAGCTGTGGGCATGCTGCAAGCCAGCGCGCTCCTTTCTCTGCTTTATGCAGCATAAGCACTGGTTAGAAGCAGTTGTAATTTGATTATGTAGCTGAGTTCTCAAAAGTTGCAGATAGGGTTGGTTGGTACCGCTGTGAATGTGAGTTTAACTTAATTAACTTAACCAGATAGGAACAAAGCAAATCTTATCTGTGAAGGGTGTGAAGAGACCTCATTTTGGTGGAGTGTAAACTGCTATTATGGGACTTCATAATAATTTTGCCCCTTCACCAGAGGAACTGGTACCACTTGGTACCAGAATAGGCAGTATGCTAGAACACCACCATTATAAAATGTCCAGCAAGATCTCAGGGTTGCAGAGCTTTGAGAAACATTTAAGAAGTATTGGTGGCTACATGAATATAAAAAAGGAAAGCTACATTCAACAATAAATAATGTGAAAGTACAAAAATACAGGTTCTTCATTTGTCTTGCAAGATGCCCGTCTCACCTGTCCCACTTCTACAGTGTGAGATCTCTCCCTTTCTGCAATAATTACTGTTTTACTGGTAACTTTTTTACTTTATTATTACTGTTGAGAAAAGTTGCAGCTACTGCGTCTTTGAAAATTTGTTTGCAACACAGCCTTTGGATGTTGGAACTGAAGTTTAACTTTCCATTGGGAACCTAAAATTCTAGCTCTGGATGTTATAGTCTTCATTCTGAAACGCTATAATACTATAGGAACTGAAGCAGAATGGTTTAACTTCAGGTTTTCTTTCAGCAAACAAACCTGTAACAGATGTTTTCTCAGGGACAGCAGAGCAGCCCAAGGCAGATAGGGTGTGTCTGGGCTTTTTCTGGGATTCGGTAAGCTTGAGAAAGTGCTGCAGTTCCCTCACAACTGCAGGAAGTAGTACTGAGTCTATCTCACCTAGTATCAACTGATATTCCTACAAGTGTCCAGGACAAAGGCTAAGCTTCTTTGGCCAGTCTTTACCACCCTCTGAACAATCCACTTTACGTGATGTGGTACAGGACTAAATCTTAGAGGATGGAGGGAAAAAAATACAAATCTCTTCCTACTCTCTAATTGATGGGTGCAGGGTTTGTTGATGGTGAGTAACATCATGGTGCCAGCAGGTATGTACAAGCCAACATGGACTGTCTTTGGGTCTCGTCAATAAAGGATGCCGGTAGACTAAAGTAAGGAAACAGCACGAGCATGCCTTGAGGTGAAAAATCAAAACTCTTGAACAGCTCAGTCCAATAATTGTTTGAGATGTTGAGGAGAGGGGGGAGTAACAGCACCGCAGCTTAGTATGGAGCTGGGAATGCTACCTGGAACAGTCACAGCCCTCCTTGCTGAATTCTCAGCTCAGCACACCATGCTCCCAGGGAACGCAGGAGGCTTTTTTTGCCTATTTTCTAGTGTACCTGGAAGATGCACTGACTGCTCCTGTAGCTTCACTGTGTTCAAGTTGTGAAATTGCTTCTGTGTGTATATTTGTAGTGCAAGAACTAATTAATGAAAAAAGGAGACCAAAATAAATAGTTTTGTACATATATAATTTAAAACTATTCTGTACCAGTACAATATATTAATTTTACAAATGTAAAGTTCATCAGCTGTTAAAGCATTTGCAAAACCACATATCCTACCATAACTTTATTGCACAGTATCTATGAAAATATTAATTCTTAAATTAGAAAACAAATGTTTCAATATAGAAGAGACAATCTGATTGAAAGACAGTAAGAAAATCTACTCTGAAAATAACAAAATTTCACAGGATACTGAGCTTAACAGGTGCATCTGTAGGCCCAAACTACAAAACAGAATTATAGCATCCAATACTGGCTATTAAAAAAAAAAATACTCACTGTACCTCTGTTATAGATCCCAATGTAGGTCAGACTAATCTCAAACAAAACACTGTGTCAAGTCTAGTGTTAACATTTTGAATACCTTGTGTACCACATTTACTACTTCCAAGCAAGTCCTGACATCTACTTGCTGAATCAACTTGTGATTTAACATTGCACAGGCATTTTGCAGGAATATATTCTTTGACACAGCACAGGATTGGGGTTTTTTCAGTCTTATAACTACTAAATTTTACCAGTGTAACATCTGTAAATATAAAACACCAAGAATGAAAGTTAAATCTGTTTTTCACAAAAGCAAGTGTAATTTACAGTTACAAACTTTAATTAGAAAATGTCAAGTGACAACTTTTTGGCCTGTACTGATCTCCATTAGGAAGTTAGGTGTACCTCTTAAATGTAGTGTAAGCAGCAAAATATATCTATTTTATATATAAGTGCTCAATTTGAAGATATACTAACACGAGTTGTAAAATGCTAATATGTTCCTGGGTCTAAATAATCACAGTTAAGAAGCATTTACAATAAACCTTGGTAGAAAATCCAGTTTACCACAGAGCCAAATATGTAAGCTAGAAGCTGTCATATGTTGACTTCTTTTGTGTACAATAGTCTTATCTCTGCAGAATAATCTAAAGAATTCATCAGTGAAGAGTAGTAAATAGGGTGGATCATGAAGTGCATCAAAACCTTAACTCTACTAAGCCAATTAAAATTGTCTAGTATATGCAAATCAGATTCTCTGAAGTTATTTTAGGTACTTATGTCCTGCATAAGCCAAGTCACTATGACATTACACATCTAGCCAGATTGTTTTGTTGTTTTTTTTTTTTTAAATAGTGGTTATGAGATTACAATTTGCAGGTAAAATATGAATAAAAAAACCGCATCTATCAAAGATTACAGGTAGTCTTTTTTCAGAACTGGCTGCTCTTCTCTCAGCTTCTCAACCAGCTGAGTGTTTCTTTTAAAAAATAATATCTTATAAAAAGATTCTACAAAGAAACAAGTGTTTCAGAACCCCCCCAACTGTTGTTTTCCCTTACTGTTTGCTTTTTTACTGGAAAAAACAAACAAAAAACTTTATCAAATAGGTACTGCATTAGGTAAGCTATAACATCCGTTGTCTGGGAATTTACTTGTTATTCCCAAACGTGTGCAATTTCCCACATTTTGTGGGGTTTCTGAGGCTGTAGCTGATAAACTTATTATGAACATACGGTAATGGGCACACAAAAGAAATCTTCCGTAATTAAATACATTATAAAGCATTTTAATAAAATATTTTTTGTAACTTCAGTATAATACATGTTTGCAAAACTAAAAGGGTTTTTAAAAGTGCTAAGTATTAAACAGAAGTTTCTTGAAACCTTAAAAGTCCCACAACTCAGATACATAACAGCTTCCCCTGCCTATAAAGGAGGCACACTGTTTGGCTGTAAAAAAACCAGTGTCATTTGTCAATTAATCCAGCTTCTTTAATTTTTGTGTAGAAGAATTTCTCCAGTATATTGGCACATTTGTAGTATTCACTCTCGGGGGGGTTGTACTCTCTGCAATTTGTAAAGACTCGCTGCAAGTCTGCCATGAATAATTTCTTAGACACGTAGTACCTATTCTTGAGTCGCTCACTCATTGTTTTGAGATCTGTACAGGAGAAAAATAGATTAACAGCGTTTGATTCAAATACTTTTTTTGTATGCAATATCCCTTTAGACTGATTTACCATTTAACATGAACTGGCAAAGCTGGGATTCAGACCCTAATTGCCTTCATCTAATGCGTGGTCTCTTAGCTTCAACAGCAATCGCACCCCTGGAACTAAGCAATATTTCCCTGTAAGAATGATTTTGTGAAGAGGTTATTTTTTCTTCTGTAAAAGACTAAAACATCATTCTTTTGTGTTCTCATACTTCTCTGAGTTTTCAGTGGGTATGAGGTGTTCCTAACTCCCCTCTAACTGCTCTGTAAGGCAAAGTTGTTGTCAGTTCTGCTGGAGGAAGCCTTAGGAGTGTAGAAGCAAAGAATTCAAACACGTACATTAACCTAAAATCCTCACTTCGTGCAAACACAGCAGAGAAGAGACATCTGTCTATACTACAAAGCAGTACTTGCAGCTTTGAAGAAAGATTCAATTCGTTCCACACTACATATATTTTAATTACATCTTCAAAGTTTATAGTTATGTATCCATCTCTTTTTAAGAGTGAGAACAGAACTCTCCTACTTTCAAAGCACCATACAAAACCTTTACTTACAGAACATTCTTTAAGAAATGTTTTCCTTTATACTAAAATCAGTCATCTATAAAATATGCAAATAATCTCAGTGTTCTCCACACAGTCACTTTCCAGTAATTCTGATCAGGCATTTAAATTTTTGTCTGCATTACAAGTGTTCTAGGAGTGAATACAGGAATAGTAGCAGGAGGTGTGCTGGAGGCCTTGGCTTTTCTCACCTCAGATGCTCTAACAACTATATTTTTAGCAATGCTTGAGCCAGGATTCAGCAGCACCTTTAAAATCATAACAGAAACACTTGAAATGGAGAAGACTTACTGCCAACAAGTACTGCAAGGAAAGCAGAAACCAAAGACCTCCAATGCGAAGGAGTTAAACCTTAAAAGTTAAGATTTACAAATACAGTTGTGGGTATTTTTATTTTGGTTTTTTGGCCTTTTTTTTAAGGGAGACTTTACTTTAGCAAAATAGAGAAAAAGCCTGTCAAATTGACAAGTGGGGTTTATTTAAGAACAGTTTGATGAATGGGATTGAGTGTACCCTCAGCAAGTTTGCTGACGACACCAAGCTGAGTGGTGCAGTTGACACGCTGGAGGGATGGGATGCCATCCAGAGGGACCTTGACAGGCTTGAGAGGTGGGCCTGTGCTAACCTCATGAAGTTCAACAAGGCCAAATGCAAGGTCCTGCATCTGGGTCGCAACAATCCCAAACATAAATACAGACTGGGTGATGAGTGGCCTGAGACCAGCTCTGAAGAGGACTTGGGAGCAGTGGTGGATGGAAAGCTGTTCAGCTCACCCTGAAGCAAACATTGCCTGGCTGGTCAGTTTAACTGTTCTCCTCTAACTACAGTGAAAGTTTGGCTCCATCTGTCACTCAGACACACAGCTTTTGTATTGCAAATGAAAAGGAAAAAACAAAACAAAAAAAAATCCCCTCAAAACCCAGCATTTATTGAAAATAAGCACCTCAAAGAGCACTTAAAACGGGGGGAAAAGTGTTTATACATGAGAATTGACCTTATGAGGTAGTGAAAAACCCTACAGCCATACCTCTCAAGTATCGTACAATTTAGTCTGTACGCAAATGTAAAGACAAGTGTTATATCTTGTATGCAACAGCGTAAGAAAAGCAATGCTGTTTCTTTTTAAATGAAATTATGTCTGAGTGATTTTTGTACTGTATCAGTAAGCTGGCAGTAGGAGCAGAAGGAAAGCAGGAGCTGATCACGGATCAAAAATGTGGCTTAGTTGTGCTGGGTTCCTTACTCGAAAAAACAAAGCAAAACTAAACCAAAGACCTAATCTTATTCCTAAAAAAAGAGCAGCCACCACCTCAAAGATAATGTATCTGAACACAGAAAGGATGGACAACATTCCTACTTTGGGTTTACCAACCTAGGCAGTAAGTTCTTTGTAACCGCTGTTCAGATTAAACAGCCATCTAGACCTAGCCTCTGCTCAGAAAAGCAGCTGGAGAAAACTCTGCCACGGGAGGGTGTCAACATTCTTTGTCTTCATAGCTAGAAAATACATTTGTGTCAGGGATGCAGGAAGCCAATTGCTGTTTTATAAAGTACACATATTTGCTATTTGGAAAGGGTAAGTTGAATAAAAAAAAAGAATTAAGCCAAATTGGTATACACAGGCTAGGAGCCCGTGCCAAGCAACATGAACAAACACCTTAATTCTCTGAGAAACTGACAGAGAGTAGCATGCAATAAACTTGTATTTCACTCTCTAATAACATTGAAAAGGTACAGAAACTGTAATCAGAAAGATGGAGGTGAGTATTGCATAAACAATTAAGGAGTAGCAGGATTCAGTTTTAAATCTGCTGCAATATAAATCAAAACAAGCATCTGTTTAGAACAGCACAGAATCATAATTGAAATTATATGACAGTAGTCAAAAGCAAAGAAAAACATTATTAGTAGTTGTGTACTTCCCTTTGGAAGTAATCCTGCATGAACAATAGCTGCATGATTTAAAAATATAAATAAATAAATAAATAAACAAATGTCCTCAGACAACTTTGGCAGATTGAAAATACAAAGACAAAAGTTATCTTACAATCAGTTGCATGAAGCATTTTCTGAAACTTAAAATGGAGCAAACTGTTACGATTCAATTACCAAAACCTGATACTTTTGAAAAGGTTTTCTCTGTGTGATTTAGAAAGCTTAAATCTGTTTTTCAAGCAATTCAAGTGTTCCTGAAAGTTTGCCTTGAGATTTTTTAACATACCAGTAGGATCTGCAATCTACCACATAAAAGAACATATCTGAACAAATCACATAAACCAGCTCAGTCCCGACAGTTTCTAGCTGACTGCCCTGTTTAAGAGCTTCCTAGGGCTCTCCAGGGCATACTAAGTTTTCGCACATATACACTATAGATGGTTCAGAAAGGTCACAAAGCAGACATAAATTTCACGACAGCATTGTACTCTTGCCACTTCAGAGCTGCAAGTAATACGTATCTTTTAACATAAAACAATCATATTACAATTTATCTGCTATGTCTCCAGCTATAAAGATTTTTTAACTCTATACTTAAAAAATGTTAATGGCATTACCCATGGGAAACCTTATAACTTCATAATATCCAGGAGCTTCTGTTCTCTTCACAGGTTCCATGAAGGGCCAAGCGCTTTGATGGCTCTTTGGTAAAGAAAAAAGTAAGGTATCTAATATGGAAACTCTATAATGGAAAGCATTTAAAAATCTTTACAGAGGTAAACTAGAACTAGCACTCACCTTCACCTGCTGCAGGATGGTTTTTAATGTGCTGTAAAGTTGTTCTGGATCCTTGGGCTCCTTACTTGAAAGAAAATATGAACACAAAAAGATTAGTTTGAATCCCTTAAAGTAACTCCAAAGTTTCAAGAATTTTATGAAAATTTTTTTTTGTTTTTAAAAGGAAACAAAACCCAACACCCTGCCCCCCTGAAAAAAAAACCCCAAACAAATCCACTTAAGAACTCATGCCTCGCAGATTATTTATTTGCTTTCCAATGGATGGAAGGAAATATCAAATTATATTTGTTTTTAAAGACTTTTCTCAAGGAATCCCCAAACTGCTTCACCATTTTACTTTGTGCAGCACTTACCCTCTTTCTTTTCCACTTGGTTTCCAGCCAGTCTCTCCTGTACACCAACAACATGAGAGTTTACATGGGAACTACAGCAGGTCAAAACATTAACTGAGTTATTGCAACTCTAAAAAGATAAGCTATTTCAGCACTGCTGCAATAAAATGGATTTGTTTTAATAAAAGCTACTTCTAATAAATAACACAACCATCTAGCCTCTAGCTCCATTCAATTTCCTACATGCCTGTTCCTCCAGAGTGCTGAAGATTCTAAAACATTCCTACATGAAACACACATTTTCAATAATTCAATAAATATTTTACCACAACCTCTGCAAAGAATAACGATGTCAAAGTTATCAAATTTTATTCCTTAGGGACAAAGAACAAATTGCAGAAAAGCACAGTTAAAAAAATCTCCCAGAAGATGTTCTAATTCTGTTTTGTCCTGTAAGTCTACCTTTAGCACAGAATTTATCCTTGTACAGGAGTGCAGTGCGTAACAGTGGTGCCAGAGGGAAACTGCTGACTACACTGTGATACAAATCAAAGAGGCATCACATATTAAAAAAAATTATACACATGTACATAAAAGAGGATCAGCCTGGGATGCCTTGGGGAAGTCTCGAAGACAGCAATTGTAATGGAAACACAACAATCTTCATAGAAATCAAATCAACAGACCAAAACAATTACATTTTATCCAAAAAGAATTATGTGACTACATTAGTATTTCTAGTCTTAGACCTTTCTTGGGCTGTTCTGCATCTGTTCTACATTAAAAGAGGTTGATACATACTAATTCCAGGAATGCTTTCTATAGGAATCTGCCGTACTCCATCTTTGAAGCAAGAAAGGCCAGGATAAACTTTTCGTATCTGAGCTTGTTTCCTTTCTATGAGCTTTTTAATGATCTGTAATGAAGCAGCAGAGAAAACAAAAATAATTTATTTGCTCAAAAGTAACCCAGAGGATTAATGCAAAACTGTGATGAACAGAAATACTCTCGCTTCTTTAGAAGCGAGATCTTTAGATCCTTCTAGATCCACTGAAGCTGGTAACGGGGGTGAGCTACCTGGCCGAACACTGATTCTGCAGAGGAGGCTACGAAGTCTCTCAGCTGCTTATTTAGGCACAGATCTGGAAGAAAGGAGCCACTGCTTGCTGTATTGATCACAAGGTGCACAGTTCCTGGGAGGGTGGCAGCAGCAGTAGGGAAGGAAAATCCCTGGAAGCAGGTTTGGGAACTGGCTCTAATTCTAACAGCTGCTGCTTCTGAACTGCTTCAGCATGGCTGGTCAGAAATTTCAAGGTATATTTCAATGCACATATATGTTCATATTCCAAAATTTTAGAAATAACTCTTCACTTTGAAGTCTCCATAGGAGACATAGGAATTGCTTTGATATCAGTCAGAGATGCTCGTTCTGAAGATTTTCACTCAAGGAAGTCAGAATGACACCACTCTATGGAACCAATATTCTACTCTGCTTGTAAATGCCAGAAAAGGCTTTCCCAGTTCTGGGGTCCATTCTGTTCTGCTTTGCAATCTCATTATTCTAAGTAATTTTCTTTGGTGCTCTTGATTAACACTTAGACGCTTACCTAAGCTTTGTGTGTGCTGAATATGTAATTTTCAAAATGGCTTACTTCATAACTGGGAGTAAACAAATGCACAGCCATTCAGACCACCACACTCTGAGAGACTATTTTCTTTGGAAATAATAAAGATGGACATATTTTTTATTTTATGGACCTTCACTCCCCCACACAAAGTATTTTCTCTCAAAGAAGAGGAAAAGAAAAAAATTGGACTTTCAGTAGTGGTTACAAATGTCAAGAGAAATACAGTACACAACAGTACCATGGCTAAATTCCAGATTTCAAACTAATTGTGAAATTCACCTTAAATCATTCCCATAATTTAGGAACTAGTGGCTCTTCCTGATTAAAACAAGCTTTTCAGTCAGTAACACTGATTAGTTACAAGTCAGCAGGTCACAAAGCTGTGCATAAAGGGATTTTTCATATTTTTCAGAATGACTGTAAATGAGCTGCAGATCAGGCAGTGCAAACTCACAAACGGTGGTCTGTGACCAGTACCCAGTGTTGGGTGACATGCTCTTAGCAGCCATACTCTAATTCTTTAAATAGAAGTTTAGATCACATTAAAAGCTTCACTTCTAAAAAGATAGGATTAGAAAAGTCTGATGTCCAATACTGGCCAATACCAGCAGCAAACCACATCAGTACATAATCCATACTGTCAACATTCAAGATTCTACTTATGTCCAGAAATCATCTTCATTGCTTTTGATTTGAGCAGGCATGTAAATATTCTTCATAAAGCTGCAGACTGAGAGAGCTATTTCTAAGTTTCCTTCAATCAGAGAGAATAAAAAGCCTGATCTGGGTTTTGAGTGTCAAACAGGCAATCTTAAGATGCCCTTCCAAAGTTGTACATATTTATTTTCAGAGAAGATACAACAGCAATCACAGATCAGCCTATGACAGCAGCTTTCTTTCTAACAGTGGTAGACATGGGACGTCTAGAGGGCCAAGGCCCTTTATCTCCAAGTGGAGTGTCTTCAAGTGATTTGGAACAAAATGGACAACCCACCAAATAAGAGAGTAAAAAAATGCAAAATAACACACGCTAATAAAGCAGTCCCAGAACCACAATCTTAAAAACCAACTTAAACTTTTGGAAGTGACATGTTGATGGTTCGGGCTTAGAACTGTCTTACCGCAGTTAAGCGTGCCCGAAATGTAACAGGCTACAAGAGACACATCCACTGTCTGCCCAGCCTGACAACATCCCATCCCTGAGGGGAAGGTGAAACGTGTCCAGCAGTAGACTGGGATCTGAAGGGCAACCCAACCAAGAAGAAATGAAAGCAAAAAAATTATGATCTATGTTGTATGGACATGTGAAAACTGTCCCAATGAGTGAAGTTAAGAACCCTTGTAAACTGAATGTATAGCACTCAGATATTGTCCTTCTTTCTGCAAGCATGGGCCAAACAGTTCTAGGGGAATGAAAATCATTGTTCTATAAAGAAGCATTTTAGCAACACAGAAAGTCGGAAGATTGGACCAACCTTGAACGAAAAATTATCCTTGTAATTTGTAGTTCTTAAAAAACCTGGGAAGGCATTTAAACACAACTGGAAACATCTTAATTATTTTGCTAATAAACTGCCTCATTATATTGAATATCATTATGGACTAAATAAAGGACATCCCACATAGACTCCTAAAAGGGAGAGCCTGTAATTTAAGAGAGCTCACCCTTGATTTGTATATTAAAACACTGGCAGAAAAAATAACCCTCTTTCTTTCAAGTAAAATACAGGACATACAATACTAACTGAAAGCTGCAGAACAAATCAATCTCAAGATTTTGCTGAGTCATCATCAAAGACAAAATTTAGTTATGAAATACTCCTCAAAATATCAATACTTTCCAACACTTCTGTTATCATAAAGTTAGTAAGCTAGAATTTAATGCTTCAACTGCAAAATTATGGCGTTGGGACTTGAATGAAATAATTATTCTAGCTAATAAAAGCATACATCATAAAGTTTTAAGCACCAAAGCAAAGAAGAGAGATAATCTGGCACTAATTAAACTCTTTCTAAACATCTGAAGAGACTTAACGTTCAGTGTTTCATTTCAGCCTTTACCTCTTTTTGCTTTTTAATGATGACAGAAAATTCCGTGTAGGGGATCCTTGGATTTAATTCACATCCCATTAACGTGGCACCCTCATAATCCTTGATGTAGCCAACATATTTTGCTTTTGGTACTTTAATATCTTTGGAGAAACCCTGAGGAAGAAAAAACCTCAAGTTGTCATGATGCCATTTTCCTTTAACAGTTGTAATTGAAATGCTGTGATGATTTGGAACCAAATTCATTATAACATTAAAAAACAGACAAGATGATGGAGAGAGTTACAGTCCATGGTTCATAGGAGTCACTTGATACAAGAATAGTCAGTTGCTTATATGTATAGGAAAAGAAGGGAGATAGAGAGACAGAGATGGAGGAAAAGATTTTTACTGTGGACAAATGAACTGGATTTTTCAAAAGCTTTTTCTATTTTAATATTAAAGGATGCCAGTCCTGTAGTCATTAGTCAAGGAAAGTTGCTGCTGTGAGATTACAGTAGTTTTATAGCAGGAAAAAATTATTTATTTTTTTTTAACTTCTGTATTTCAAGTGAAAAAATAAGATAACATGCTACTAAAAGTTATAAAGTTATACTACAGTCTTCATACAGCTCAAAATTTAACTGAAAAACAAACCCACAAAAGAATTAACAAAGACAATAAAAAGCAGTGCAGGACTCTCACTTTGGCTGCACTTTAGTCCTTAGTTACAGTAGTATCTATGAAACCTCAGCAAAAGCTTTTTCTATTTTAATATTAAAGGATGCCAGTCCTGTAGTCATTAGTCAAGGAAAGTTGCTGCTGTGAGATTACAGTAGTTTTATAGCAGGAAAAAATTATTATTTTTTTTTTTAACTTCTGTATTTCAAGTGAAAAAATAAGATAACATGCTACTAAAAGTTATAAAGTTATACTACAGTCTTCATACAGCTCAAAATTTAACTGAAAAACAAACCCACAAAAGAATTAACCAAGACAATAAAAAGCAGTGCAGGACTCTCACTGTGGCTGCATTTTAGTCCTTAGTTACAGTAGTATCTATGAAACCTCAGCAAAAATCAGGAACCCAGCCAGGACTTCTGCCTCACAATTTACCATCAAAGGATTCAGAGTTGCATGGAGACTGAGTACCTTCAAATTGGGCAAGGTACATGTCAGACACGAAGGGTCTGTCAGCACAGACAGCAGCATCACAAGCCCAGCTTTTATTAACTTTCAATGTGTGAAGAGTGAATTGTATCAGATTTCTATACAGAATCATAGAACAGCTGAGGCTGGAAGGGACTTAAGAAGGTCATCTAGCCCCATTC
>NW_010293928.1:17253-39637 GCF_000700745.2 Antrostomus carolinensis
CTGAGAGCAGGTCTCATCAGATCTAGTTGCTCAACGACATGTCCAGTCTTGAAGACTGCCAAGGAGTTTCACCTGTTTTCACAATTTCACAATTCCTGTTTCACCACCCTTAGAACAGGAAGAAAAAAAAGAAAAAAAATTTCCTTCTATCTAGTTGCAATTTCCCATGATCCAGCTTGTGCCTCTAGTCCTACTGCTGTACATTTCTGAGAATAATCTGACTCCATTTTCACCCTATTATGTGACCAAATAGTTGACACCTGTTTAATCTATCAAATCCATTTGACAGGTTAGACATCACAATCCTTCCTAAATATGAACTTTGTGCTTCAAATCAGGAGGAGCTGTGAGCACAGGTCAGGCAAGTTCTAGTCTGCCACAGGTATACGAAGTCCTTCTTTAGACTTCTTACAGAATCAGTGAAGAAATTGAATGAATGAAGAAGCAGCCAACTCCTATTCAACTGGTTTTTAGACTCAACAAATTACCTTGTGCTTCAAATCAGGAGCTGTGAGCTGCAGGTATATGTAGTCCTTCTTTAGACTTCTTATAGAATCAGTGAAGGAACTGAATGAATGAAGAAGCAGCCAACTCATATTCAACTGGTTTTTAGACTCAACAAATTACAGGCTGTGCCACACACCTCTATTTAGATGTTTCCATAAAAGTAAAAGGCATTATAAGCCAATATTATTACACAAGATGAACACAGAGCACATTTTGTAGAGAAAAATATACACATAAAATTGGACTACTCATTTTATCCAACTACTTTGTCATGTCTAGTTGTTTAGTTCATCACTGCAAAATGTTAATTTCTTGCACCAAGTAATTTCTTACATTGACTTACTTGTTTTTTGAAGTAGCCAATAGCATATTCATCTGCATACGTGAGAAAGTTGAGAATGTTGTGTTTGATGTGGTACTCCTTCAGATGGTTCATTAGGTGAGTCCCATAACCCTGTGCAAAATGTATAAGGAAAAAGCCATTACAAAGACTTTGGGGACTGCACATGTTAGAAACTGTGGACCAAGGGTCATTACAGACTGTTTTTCAAAATGCAGTTTTTCCTCTAGATCCTGTTTTAAAGATTTTTCTCATAACTAATTTGGTGAGGCACACTCAGGATCAAACTGTTTTCAGCCTTGTAAGGCTATCTTTGTGACCCAACAGGGACTACAAAATATTCACTTTTAATCTAAGAGACCCAAACCTAGACTAACTCTGGAGGTAAAGCATAGCTCTAAAGAGGTACATTGTCCTGGAAGTTGTAATTCAAGGTGCACACATTATTTCTTTTTAGTTAGATATTGATTATTAATAGGCACGTATTTCATCACTAACAAAACCACATATATTGTAATAGCAGGGCATCCTTTTTTAGCCATATTACTTCAAAACTGCAAACCAGTAGGAATACTAAAATTACTCCTTCTAGAGGACGTGTTCTGAGATAAGATCTCTGTTTTACTGTGTTCTGTGTATCTGTAGTAGAAACAGCCTCTGACTCAAAGGATTTATAATCTGAATTTATCACAGGGCATAAAAGAGAATAGCGAAACAGTTATTACCATAACAAGCACCAGAAAATTACTGAGTCCACAATCAAATAAATAGCTATGCAGGACTGCACACAGGAATAATTTCCACTTTCATTCAACTCCAAAGTAAACAAAAGGTTCTATTTAGTCACATTTCCAAATAAGCTATAGTGAGATGAAGAAATGTAAAATAAGACAGGGAAGCCCATAATAATGTGCTGTTCCTGCATATGTTCCAATTTAAACATCATGGAGAAAAACTGAACACTTGCAGAAATACACATGGAATGGTTTTGGGTACTCTGTTCATGAAAAGTGGGGAATTTTTTACTTATGTACATAAGCCAGGAAAATAAATTAGAAAATATATACTCCTGATTTAATCCACAATTTAATAGACTCAAACATGGAAATAGCCAAATAAAAGCAAGTTAGGTAAGTGCTGAAGCTCAACACAAAAAATTTATAAGTGATGTATTTTCTTTAAAACCTTACCAATCTAGGTACCAAATTTGTGCATTAGTCCTTCCTTTCCAGCTAGTGTTTGAAGCATCTAGTATTCAGACCTCATATTCAAAATTAAGACCTCATATGCATAAAAAATAAGTACTTCTGAATTTGAGGAAGCTCTTAAAGCCATATGTTCACTTGGTAAAGTGGCACACATCATGCATGGCACCAAACACACAAAGAAGTGGTTGACAACTGATGACATGTTAAGTGGTACAGCATTTCTTAGAACTCAGAAGTGCTCAAGATAATGAAGAGACTTTCTAACTGCAAATTTGCATTCTCAAACTCTTAGAAGAGGACAAAAACTCTGAACCAAAATTTTTAAGTAAAAATGTTCTCCTTAAATGCAAGCAGCAGTACATGAGCTAGC
Organism: Antrostomus carolinensis; assembly: GCF_000700745.2. Lineage (NCBI taxonomy): Eukaryota > Metazoa > Chordata > Aves > Caprimulgiformes > Caprimulgidae > Antrostomus > Antrostomus carolinensis. Next base: position 19,679 of record NW_010293928.1, read on the forward strand.
CAAGCTCCTCACTTCCCTTCTCCTCAGCAGGGTGAAAGGAACAGCCTATGAGAGACTGACATTTTATTTACATCTGAAACACTGCAGTCCATTCCAGTAATTCTAAAGCAGGTAATCTCTGACAAAAAGTGTCAGCTTCATGTCTCAAAGAAATTTCAGCAATTATGATGACAATTAACCCAAACATTTTCCGCTGACCTATTATTTTTATAACCTTCACAAGATTTATTCATTCTCACAAACACTTGCCAAAGTCTAACAATCCTAAAAGGAAACTAAGCCATGTACAACAAAATTTTAAATAACTTTATAACATGGAATCAAACTATCTCAAAAACAATCCAACTTTTAAATATCACATATACAGAAAAATAGTACTTGTATTTCTTACTCCAGTCTCAAATTGAATTAAAATAGGAATTTATTTATCCCAAGAGTAGGCAGTTCACCCATGTGTGAACATTTAGTTTTTCTCAGCCACCTGCTGGTAGGAGTCACCTTACTCAGAGAGGAATGGGGGAAGGCAAATTTTCAGAAATAGTCAACTGATACAGTAAGGCACCCAGAGGGTAACAGAGAAATTGTGCATTATGTGTGCATATGCAACCTAGGAGGCACTCTGAGGGGTCAGATTTATTTGCTCTATTATATTCTGAAAGGTTATTCCTAGAGAATCACAACACACTTTTGGCAGCCTAACTTGTGTAGTGCAGTTGGTTGCTTTAGTAGAATGAAAACACCTTTTATGAATTAGTCAAGCTTAGGACAGACATACCTTCAGCATATTCCATTATTGTTTGCATTTGCTAAAACACTTTGGATACTTTTATAAGAGGCCGCTGCTAAGTGCAGGGGAATGTTCGTTTCTAACACCAGAGCTGAGTAAAATCAAACATAATCCAAATACTAACAACTGTCACAGGCTTTCAATCCCATTGTTTTAGCCTTCCACTCCCAGAGCTCTTCCCTTCAAAACAGGGCACACAACTTCTGCATGTTCAGCTGCTAAAATGCTGAATTAACCCACATCTCAGCTGTAAGAGTTTCAAATGAAAAACGAAGCTACAGCACCATCTAAAGGCAAAATCCTGAATCAAATGGTCATAGTCAGACCTAGCTGTAGTCCCGGGGAAAGCAGGAAGAATCCCCGGTATTCATAGGGCTCTATATTCTTTCAACGCAGCCACTAACTCTCAACACTGAGAGAACATTTTGTGGAATTAATGCAAAAAATCGTGTATAGAATAGACCATGTGTTTATTTTGAGATGCAGAACTACACCTAATTTTTTTTATACATCTCATTTAGATTGAAGTCATGTAAAGCCACAAAGTGATTGAACACAAATTACTGTCACTGAGAAGCAAAACTTAGCTCAGCCAACCATAAGGTGCTATACTACACAGAGAGCCAACTGCTGAAGATAGGGGAGTAAATAGTACAGGAGACTACTGGCCATTATCATTGTGTTGAGAAAGTTTTATTTATTTAATTAATTACAAGTAATCCTACTATTATGCTGATGATTCTAAATCTGCACATTAGTTTTTGTGCATTATATTCATTATCAATGTATCTTTCAAATCCTATTTCTGTTTGGCAACTCATCAATACATTCACTGTGATGAAGAAAATTAGGAGCATACGCAGTAGTAAATGAGACTCAAATACATTTAATGAACTCTAGTAGCGAATTATTTTTACCTTGACTTGCTCATTGGAAGTCACAGCACAGAAAACAATCTCCGTAAATCCTTGGGAGGGGAACATCCGGAAACAGATACCACCGATAACACGACCATCTTTTATTAATGCAAGAGTCTTATGTTTCCTGAGTAAACAAAAATAACAGTCACTTTAATTCATGTACATAGTACATAAAGTGCCATTACTGTCCTTTTTTCAGAAACATGATTCACTTCTTTCCACGGTGCTAATGCAATTGTATTTGCCTCTGTCAACTGCCTGTATCTACAGAATAGCTGCTATTTTAACATTATACCTTTAATTTACCATAAAATTCATCATTCATGCAGCAAGGTCCTGGCCTTGCCATATACTCCCAGATAGTAGGGTAATGCCCAGTAAGTAAGAGTTGTATTGCTTTCATTGATCCTAGTGCTGACAGTTATGCCATTGTGCAGTTCTCAGGATGATTTTACCCTGACTGAACTAGAAATTAATGGAGTCACAGGACAGCAAGTCCCTTCTAAAGGATTCCTGTTTCCTTGCAGGCACCCTCTATAGCTAAGCTATCAGTTTCAAATGCAGCTGATGAAGCAAGAAATGATATGTCGTATTTCTAATCACCCACTCCTAGTGGAATCAAGACCAGAATAAATATCCATTTCTGTTGCACTTAGATTCACTGCCAGGAAAGACATAATGAGGTGCAATCTGAACTCTTGTGTCAAGGTTTAAGAATTTTACTGTAATCCTCAAGGTCTGGAAAGATTTACACTGCACCTGTTCTCTTGATTATTCAACACACAGTTCCATATACTACACATTTACAGAAGGTATCTTTGGAGTCTGAGGAGGAGGGAGGTTGGTGCTAAAAGTGAGACCCTTCCAAAGAAGTGTGGTCTGAAGAGTAGTTCTATTTTATGTGCCACCACTGAAGAAGATTTTTTATATTCTTCTTGTACTTTTTTTAGTGCTGTTTATTTCTAGAATGACAGCAGCAATGTAGTAGCTTGAGCTTTTAATTTTGTTTACTCATGTCTGAGTTGTTTAAGTGACAAGATTCAGTAAGAATGGCCATTTCTGAAATAAGAATATTAAAGGTGAGAATAAGGTAATAGCTGAAAGAAATTTGTAAAGAGACTGTTGGACTCCAGTATCCACTACTTGATGTGGGTTTGTGTGTATCCAAGACTCAGCAGAGGTCCTCAGTGTGTGAGGACCCTGGGGATTCACAGCAGATGCTGGGGTTCTCTGAGCTGTCCAGGCAATGTGCTTCTCTTCCTTTGGGTCAACTGTTTTGCCACAGGCACATAAAGGAGGGCATTTTCTTGCTGTAGCAATATCCATACCTCTTTCTCAAGCACAGACTGCTCTCCAGATGGATATCTATACTGAAGAGCGCTTAAAACACCTGCAGTTACTTTCAGGCTACTAGAAGAATCTTTCACAATAAGAGAGGACCTAGAGAAATTTGAGAGAAGGCCAGGACTCAACACCCCTACTTCACAATTTTGCTTAATGTTCGGTTATGAGGGAACCTGTCTTCTTCAACCAGGAGCCTCTGCTTGAGATCCCAGTGCTGCTAAGGCTCCTAAACTCAGACAGAATCCCAGTGCTACCTCTCTCTCCCAATCAAGCAGCATTTACTCCATGTAGAGAGGTAAAAGTCTGGACCAGTGTTGGCCCTCATGAGAACAGTGCTGAACAGTCCCTCTAAAGAACCCATGAAAAGGCCCCAAGATCAGTCTTCTACACCTGGAGACCAAAGTCCTGCCCAACAGTTCCCAGCACTGGGCTGTTTGTGCTTCAGGGACCACACAGACCCAGCAGCAGCAGCGTTTCCTGGCACCAAGAGAGTATTGCTGAGGGAATGCTCGTGAGCCTAAAAAACAGAGGAAATGGTTCCAGAAATGTTTTCACAACTGCTGCAGCTACAATACTGGGCACAAAGACAGGGGCTGGTATCACTGGTGGCGGAGGAAGGCTCTTCCATCAACCAGGCTGGGCAGTTGGCTGTGGTCAGCTCAGTCAGAGCTCCTCGAGGTCTCTGCTGACATGCAGCAATGAGCCCACAGGCACACTCCACTGTGATGGGTTGCTGTCAGCACAGTGGGCCCATAGGCTACCCTTGGGCATGGATTGTCCAGAGGCAGAAATTCTGGGAGGACATACTGGTCAAGAAGAAGCAGGTCCTGTAGGAAACATAATGGTGGAAAAGCAGACACTTCTGAGGAGAACATCCCTTTGTGCTCCAGTAGCCAAGGCACAATTCAACCAGGACACTAGGGTAGGTGGAGGACCACGTGCAACCTGTGGATGCTGCTACAGTCAATATGTCTCTCTTCAAATGCCTGGGGTGTAGAGTTGCACCCAAAACAAGACAGGAAACTTGCACTGATAGAGAAAAGCAATGTGATTAGGTAAGGAGTGATTTGTTCCATGCTGCCTTAAATGCTGTGACTTCAGTCTCTGTTGCCATTTGGTTCACAATCTCCATGGAGGATGGAGCAGCCTGCAGGTTAGTGTGGGCCTGGAGACCGCTAATAAGCACCATAATTACTTTCTGACTTTCAGTTCAAACATTCAAAAGTACAAGACAGGCTGGAGCCTTCTCCACAGGCCCATTTCCCACAACTACAAGCCACTTGTCATTAATACAGCCACCGAGATGGTAACTGAGCACAATCCAACTAGATTGGCCAGGAGTTATGGGGGCTTTAAAAGATGGGAAAAGGATAGCATGGGCAGAGCTGCCCTCCATGTCACCTTGGCTGGCCCCTTCCTGCACCGCTGCCTGCAACCAGCACCAGGCCGGTGGCTCTCCCGGTCTCACCCACCAAAACCCCCTCCAGCAGCACTCACGGATCAAAGACCAAGCGTGTGATGTACTCCTTCGGCATTCGAGGCAGCTGATGGGAGAAGACGTTCTGCAAACCAACCAGCCACATCATGATCTTCTTGTTGGGCTTCTGGTTCAGAGAGTTGCCAACGACGTGGAATTCGATCACCCCCCTGCGCTCCTCCAGCCTCGCTGCCTCGTCTCGCGCTGAGTGTGCTGAGAGGAAGTTGGTCTGTGCCACACAAAAGAGGAACTAAATCACGTTTTGGAGATTTCACATCCTCTGACATTACAGCCTTAAGAAACAAACAGACAAAACCCTCTCTTTTTCAAAGTCATTTTTTTTTTCAAAAATAGAGCTGCCAGTGACTACATTTTTTCAGCAGAAGTGACACCATCAAATAAGCTGGATATAAGACTACACTACAGTCTACAAAGGCTTATTCAAACTTCTTTTAGAAAAGATCAGGTAACAACAGTGATGGTTATGACTCAACAAGTTCCAAAATCTCTCGCAGGACAGCACTTATCCAGTTGCAGCCTGTGCAACTAAGTCTTCATATTTTCTTTAGTCTAGCCAGCTTGGACAGAAGTAGTGGATTTGCCTACACAATACTGCAAACCACATATTTTAATGGCAGTGCAGGCAAAGTCATATTTTTTCATTTTAATAGTGCTTTCCACTATCTAAGCAACTACCATAAAAGCCTAAAAGGAACATTTGAATTTTGCTGTTACATATCTAGCAATTGCATCCATATATTCAAATGGAGATGAAATTAATACAGACAATTTATTTAACTTTTTTTTTTTTTTTTCCAAGATCATTTTACAATGCCAAAACACCTCTGCATGCACATACTGTTTACTTTTTAGAGCAAAATTTGGCTGCTGGGTTTCTAGTCACTGCCAGTCCCAACAGCCAGACTGGCACAGCATTTGTAATATGCAGAGCCATCAGTCACAGTTTGAGTAAGAAACGTAGGTGGTTCCAAATCTTCAGCAGTCTCTAGCTAAACCTTGGCAAACAAGAGCTGCTGGCAAAACATAGCCTGGCAAAGGGAACAGAAGGAGGAAAAGTCAGCCAAAAAAAAAAAAAAAAAAGAGGGGGCAAATCTGTACATGGCACAATTCTGCAATTCTGTTTGTTTTTCTCTTCCAGCAGAAAAAAGAGCAACTGTGGAAGAGAGAGCAAATAGCTGTTTAGATCAGCCCTTCTACAGTAAACAGAGGTTTTAAATTTGGATCTTTCATTCTGCTGCAAGATTTGAACCCCATTTACCTTGTCTTATGAGCTACATCTATGATTAACAATAAAAAGTATACTCTGGAACTGTTCTGTAACAAAAGTACCTTGCAAAATAACCCAGGATCTACATTTTTACTACCACTAGTTTCCAAGTCTCTTTGCAAACAGTACACAATGCATTAAAGAATTGTATATCTGTTCTTCATGATAAGGATGCATTTCATCAATACTTTTTGCTCACCTATTCATACACTTTGAAAGACTTTTTTTTTTTTTTACTGACAGCATGGTTAAGTTTTGTTGACTCTTAGCTTATCATTCTCTATCCATGTGGAACATTCATTGAAAACAGACCATTTGCTAACAGACCAGGTCTATATCTTTCTCACCTCTGGCCCAAGCATTGCTGCAGGATCTGTAATTGTTGACATTACTTCATTGATTAACTCAATAGGAATATCTCCTACAACCCTCGGTCTTTTTGAATCCTCCAGAGAATAGGGTTCATTATTTTTTCTCTTTTCCCCTATAAAACAAAACCAGGACAAATTAGAAAGAACCAAGCTGTCAACAGACTAGTACTGTGAAGTCTAGCACTTCTGTTATATTCTTTAATTTGTATGCCAAGTTTGGGGATTTTTTTAAATCCCTATAGAAAGGCAGAAAGAAATGGAATCCAAACAATACTTATCACTGGTGCAATTTTGTCTTTAGCATGAACCTTTCCTCCTCCTATATCACTGTAAATTCACAGTGAAACTATTTGCTTTACTTTTTGCTTCAACATCATCTTCAGTGAACTTCTGTGCTGCTGTCTTGGAAGGTCAGTGCTCAATACACAAATTACAGTGCATACTTTTGGATAACATGAAATCCCATTTTGGGATTCACTGGAATTAAGTATCCATTATAGGTTTTTTTAAACCAAACAGCATGTACAGTCTGACAGATCATACATATTTCACTTAGAAAATCCATATGAAGTTTCCAAATCAAAATATACCACGTTAATTATTAACTGCCCTACTAACTGCAGACCGACATGTAATATAGCAAAACCAACTAGTTAAATTCATGAAAGAAAAGTCTACCAAGGACTAGTGGGTACTGATAGAGCCAGCTGCTAGCTTAAGACTTATCCAAGCAGTAAACTGTGAAATACCAGGAAAGCATACAAACATGAATATCACTCCATGGTTACTTTGTTCCTGTATTCTTTCCTTAAAAATCTGCTACGGGTTATTGTCAGAACCAGGATGCAGAATTTTACCTTTGTGATCAGCACTTAGCAGTGAGATAAGCTGGTTTGGGTTTGTTTGGTTTTGTTTTTTTTTTTTCCCCTAAGGAAAATCTACAATAACTAAGATCATCTTCCTGAAACAACCAGGTAGTTTAGGGCCCACTATGCCTGCTGTTTTACATATATTCTACAGATTTTACAGCTATAGCATTCTAAATATATGAAGATCAAACTGTTCATTCCCTTTTCAGACTTTTAAGCAGTACAATTGTTTTCTTAGCAATTAACTTCTCTTGATTGTGCAAATTCTTTATTTCTTATTTTTTAAGCAGTTAGTCATATGTGAACAGATCTTCCTTCTTATTTCTTATTAATTACTTGTATTAAAACAGAATTTTTTGAAACAAAATTTTCTGGAAAACCAAGTACACAAAACTTTTTGCAAATATGCACCATTTCCTTCAGATACATACAATTTGTGAGCTCTAGAAAAGGCACAATGAATTTCCACACATCACATCACTCACACATTTATTCATTGCATTCTTAATCAGTTTTTGTTTCTTCTAATTGTGTGAAATAGGAGACTTTTCTGAATTCTAACTCACTTTCCTGAATTCTCTTAGAAGCCCTTTAAAAACTAGTTTGGCATCTCTGTGTTTCAGTTCTGTAGTGTCAAGGGCAATTCCAATGACAGCTCAGCTGCACAACTTAATAATTAATTTGTCAATTCCGCATTTCTTTTCACACGCTCAAAAAATTATAATTTTTCAGGTGACTATTTACTACTCATTTTACTGATCTGTAATTAAAAAAAAAAAAAATCCTTTTACTCATTCTCACTTTTAAGACCATTTCCCAACTTGTTCCTCAAAGAAAGGTGCAGTTTAGGGGCTTCAAGTTCCTCTGTAGTGAACACTGTGGCTAAGAATTCATTTAGCTTTTTCTACTTCCTTGAGGACTTACTTTACATGAGTTTGTGATCATCTCTCTGACTTACAAGCTCTCTTGATGGGCTCATTAATCCTGAGGTGTTTGGAAAATGATTTATTAGCAGAATTTATGCATTCAACAACTTTTTTCTCCCAAAACTTTTTTTTTTTTTTTTCCTTTAACTTGACCTCAATCAGGTTTTAAATTTAACCTGGTTAGGGTACTTGTTCTTTCCTTTCTTAGACAAATGTATGCAATTTCAGTACCTTGAAGGACTGAAAAAAAAAATAAAAATAATGTAATGGCTCCTTCTACTCTGTTTTTATTTAACTAAACATTTTTTCTTAAGTCATAATACATGTACTCCAAGTAAAGTGTTTTCCAACAGCCTCTGACACCTGCAGACCTTTCCTCATTTTAATTGAATTTAAACAAACTGCTGTTTTTTTTCAAATACATTTGCCATTTCTGCTTAACTAGCAGAAACTAACATCACCATAGTGGAGAAAAACTTCTAGCAAAAACACCTCAAGGTCACTATTGCAGAGTGAAGGCAACGGTCACCATATACCACAACTACTGATAACATCATCAGAAGCCAAAAAGCAAGTTTCCTTCTTCGTTACCTAGGTTTGGGTCAAGGGCAGAAGAAACTTTGCAAGCAGGACTCATATTCCCACTGTTGGGTTGCTCCAGAGACGAAGGACTTGCACTGTATGAAACAGATCTTGCAACAGGAGGAGGGCTGATAACTGCAATGGCAAAAAAGACAAGAAAATCAGGACATGGTACCCATTATGGTGCTGTCTGAAGGACTGTCACAATGATGGACCCGACTTCACAGCCACCACCTGAGAAGTAACAGCTAACAGAGCAATGCCACCATGCAGACACATTAAAGCTTTATCTCAATATCTTTTTCTAAACTTCTACCTAACAAACAACTGCATCACTGCCAGATGGAAGAGACTGCAAATATCAGGCTTTATTATTCTGCAGTGCTGAGCACAAACTACGAAAACAAACTTCCTTCACTGCCAAGCCTGCTGGCGTCTAGCTTCATGAAAAGGTTTTTTGTAGGGGTCTATTGAAAAGCCAAATCTCATCATCACCTTCAGCTGTCCACTTTAAGAGTATTCAAAGACTGGCTGGACAAATCAAACTCAATAAAAGCAGAAACAGTTGCACCAGTTAAGAGGATGAAACTATTATTTTAAAAGGCTACAGACTACAGACTAACATCTCTCTCTATTTTCTTTTTTTTTTTTTTTTTTTCTAAAAAAATCCAAACCACTCATCCCAAATCATCCAGTTTTCACTTGTGTCAGAACTTTTGGCAGGCAGGCAGAGGGTTGAGGTGACAGCTTGTAGTCCGGACACCTGCAGTCTTTCCCTTTGCATGCCTTTATCCTAGTGCCTTCACCAGCAACAGCTCTTTTGTGCTCCATTCATGCCAAGAATCCAGTGCTTAAGAGGTACACATGAAGATGAAGCACTGCAGAAATGTACATGATAGAATGAACTCTGAGAGCAACATGATTTTAAGGTTGCAATGAACTTGTGCCTAAGGCATAATTCACCAGTTCATGGTGCAGACTGGGAATTTCTCATAAAAAAGCCTGTATCTGTCACAGTGGAATTTCCCTACTACTCTAGGAAATTGACTATCAGATAAAGTGCTGACATGATGGTTTTGTCAACTGATAATCAACAATTGTTACAAAATATTGAATTAAACACCTGAAAACTGAAGTCAACCCCTCAGCTACATAAATGTATTTTAACACTTTTAAGCAGGAAGGAAGAGGAGAAGGGGAAAGTGAAAGAAAATCCCGTGCAATTTTAGGGATGATTTACCCTAACTGAGAAAAAGTGAAGAAAACTGAAAATAGCTGATGAGGCACATGAATAAGAAACAAAGCAAGGAAAAGCTATTTAAAAAACCCAAGAAAATAGAAGGCATGTGTGCAAAGGCAATGGGACATCTGATGTGGAGGGTCCCTACTTCCCTATTGCTAGGGAGTCAGAGGACTGGTGTAGGTCTTCATGCGAGGGGACCACTGTCCAGCACGTGACCCACAGTGGCCACTTACCCACTGACCATTCTCACTTGCCCACACTGAGTGCACTTGTGCCACTTGAATACTCCGGCGATTTGCCTCAGCACCCAAACTGCTCCATTGGCACCTTCAATCAGCTGGATTGCACTGTCAAAATGGGATCTTTATATGAGGAAGCACCAGAGTCAGGCACCTCTGCTTACTCAAGGCAGACTGATTTCAGTATAGCCTGCTATTTATAAAGCTGTATATCTGAGCCTCGTTCCTAAGAATTCATCACTTCTACAGGTTTATCTTTATAATCAGGTGCTCTCTTACCCATAACTAAATGCAAATTACCTGTCTGGATTCCCAGCTGGCCAGTTCGGGAACTAGACACCATGAAATCTTGATCCCAAATGGGAGAATTCTGGCTGTACACTTCTTCTTCCAGCATTGACAGAAACCTAGCCACAAAACCAGCTGAAATGTTAACTTAATAGGATCATTCAAAACAGGCTCTTTTTCAGAATAAGCATTTGCAACTTTTTTAAAATTTAAAAATATTTAAGGATTCAGTAAAAAAATGCTGTTGGCCAATTCCTTTCTAAAACAAAACAAACACACAACATCACAAGCTAGAGTAGACATTAAGTACCTGAACTGAGCAGAGTGCTTTCACCTATGAAAATTTATCTTTGATTATAAGTAATATTTATCTAATTCACAAATGCAGAAACAGTTACAAACTACTTTTACAGAAAAAAACTGTGTACTAATAAGAAAGCTGTGAGTTGACAGATGCAAAGGTACTCTTGTTATACTATGATGACTATGTCTATTTTGATAAACTGGTGTTTTTCAGAGGCACTTGCTTTTTGCCTCCTACAGATTTATGAAATCCCAGTGTTCGTTACTAACAATGGTCTTAGGAAGATATTTTCATTCCTTTAAGTGTGCTACTGTAACATTGAATTGCATGTTTCTGCTCACATAACATTAGTTTTAATCTTACTTGGGTACTCTTACAGAAACAGTGTGATTTTAAAACTCTCTTAGTATTATTATATGTGAGAGAAATTCCACAGATGAGACTATCCAGCACGCTTGCCTTCACAGGGCTAATACATCAGTTCCCTTTCAGAAGCAAGATAGCTGCATATTCTGTGTTGCACAAAAGGTGTTTTCAGACCAGAAGCTGACATGGAACATTTTTACTCTCTGGAGTCATCTATACGTATAGAAACTATCTAGCTGAAACCAACAGGACTGTTGAGTAAGACTTTCTGGAACAGGATAAGGATTTTCAGCACCAAGTCCTACTGTTGTATTTTATATATGGGACATTTATACCTAAGTGCAGCAATGTGCAGTGTTTCCTGATATCTATACAGCTGATAATAGCCAAAAAGTTTGTAATGGCCACTCGACCATCTGTGATGGAGCAGAAGTACAAATTAAACTTTAGCAAAGGCCACCTTTACAGGCAGCATAGAGGCTCTGCATTCAGAGCCCTTGGTGACTATTTCCCAGACACACACAGACATAACCTGTGGGTGCTCCCTTTGCCCAGGAAGGAGCAGCCGGGAGCCCTGCACTGAAGCCAGGCACCGGCTCCACGCTCTGAGCTGCAACTCCTCCATGGGGTTCACTCTGTCTAACATCAGCAGAGAGATAAACACTTTCAACAAGTACAGCCCATAAAAGATTTTAAACACTATTCATATTTCCCACAGATCATCAGCAAACACTGCTTGCCTTTCTTTTCTTCCCCCAGCAGAATATTAAAAGGAACTGCAGTGAATAATAATGCTTTTCAAATTACTTATCTAGGCTGTAAAAGGCAGTGGAAACACAGAGGTGTTTGCATACCTCCTTCCCCCTCAAATCTGCTCCTTGTACCAGCACAAGTGTTAAATCCTTTTTTATCCCTATTTCAGGGCCAGATCATGATCCTATTCCCAGATGTACACAAACATTCCTGTATCCATAACATTCTACCCCAGAGACTGTTTACATTCTTCAAAGTGGTAAAAGACACTATTAATAACAGTAGGAGGAACAAATCCTGGCTCTACCCAGCTTGGGAAAGCTCATGTCATTTTTCATTCCCCTGAGCACTAACCCAACTCTAGCCTCAGACGGCAGCTTGCATAGCACCAGTGCCAGCAGCTCTCCTGTAGGTTCAGTTCCTTTGTTGTTAGGAGGGACAGACTTTTAAAATATGGGCTAGGGAGCCAAGCCACCCTCACAAAATAAGGATATTTTTGAAGTGATACGCTATTTTAACAGGAAGTGTACAATGAATGATCCTGTCACCACCACCACCCTTAAACCACCAGTAAAATGTTTGAAATTAAGGACTGTAAAAGATGAATATGTTTTGAGACAAGTCATTCTCCCACATACCCCAATATGTAATTATTGTTGTTTAATTGTGAGAGATCGTCATCAACGTTCCAGTACTGGAACAGGTAGTCAATATGAAATTCATGAGTTTAGGATTCACTGATGCAGCTTTATACTGTCTACTCTCTTCTTTGTCAAATGAACATATCTCTCCTGGGGGTGGAGCAACAACTTTGTTCCCTATTACGATGTTGAATTAAACTGAAATGCTCAGGTGTATATAAACTCCAGTACCACACTCCCTTTTTTACCACTCCATCACAAAAGCAGAAGTGAGCATATGTTTTTGGAGACCTGGACCTACGGTGCTCCCAAGGACTACAGAAAAAGAAAGTAAGTGACCAACGACACCTGCTAATAGGCAATAAGCACAATACCCCAGCAAGATGAATAATCCTTTCTACAAAGTAAAGCCCTAGGACAAAGCAAAACAAGCGGTTCTGTACAGAAGATACACTAGTTCAAGCTATGGCAGAAAAGAAAGCTGCAGTATTTACTTGGTACTGAATACAAGGAGGAATTATTTTAAGCTCCAGGTAATTTTTCCATTTCTGTGCCAAAGTTGCATACTACTGGTTAACCTTGAACGTAGGCACAGTGCAACCCCTTACTTTGGAAAATGGGTGAGGATTAGTGTCCGTTTCTCTTGAGGAAGCTTGTCTTTTTCTTGCCTGGCCTGCTCCAGCAGTTGCCGCCTCATTACAGTAAAAACGGAGCGAAGCAATGTCCTACCAAAAACCTGGGTGGTTTCATACCGAGGTAGACTGTCACAGAACTGAGGGACATTGCAATAACAAAGCCACCTGCAAAGGGGGGAAAAGGTAGATAATCATCACTGTCTAACATAGGAATTAATGCAATAAAACCACTACCCACATCATTTACAATGCAGCTGAGATCTATATGACCATATAAATCAGTTCTACGTCAAGTCTGGACAGAGTTAAGCAGCATTTATACTGCTTAGTTTTTTGAAGAAATGTCAGCCAACTACTTTTCAGTCTCCATATATTTTTATCTGCAGTCTAGTTTCCACAAAGCGCTCTTCTTCCAGACAATAATCATAGATCACACCAAATTCACGTTGATGTCAGGGATTCTCTCCACAGCTCATTCATTCAGCCTCCCATATCTCGTCTGCAACTCCGAAGACCCTTAGCTTGGCCCATTTTCCCCTCTCTAAACTTCTACATTTCCCCACACAGACACAAAAGGGGTGACACTTTTAATTAGCTTCACCTCAATCTGACTGGACTCCCAGCAGCTGGCTTCTTCCCATAACACCCCAACTTGATACTCTTTCATTTATCAGTAACTCTCTCCATAATGAGTTTTGCATTAAGAAGCACATATGAAAATATAGCATGTCATGTTACTCTTCTTGGAAAAAGGGATCACAGTAATGAAGAGGTAAATCAGGAGTGACACTGACTATGTAGGTCACAAAACCAGTTACATTTTGATATCTGTGTGTAAGTGAACAGCCAAGGGTATCTGCAGCTTTAGCAGAATTAGACCACAACCATTATGAAAGCTCTAACAATGAAAAGAAAATGTTAAGAACTGGATGTAAACAGACTGCTGGATCCTCCACAGGTTTCCTCATCTGGACCCAAAGTACAGCCTGTCTCAAAATGCTCTCCCAAACTCTTATGTCTTAATCTTTACAAACACAAGAGTTGCAAAAGCACTGTGAGATACAGTTGTTCACAGGCCTCTACTCCCTGCTCTTGGCTGATAAAGCACACCTCTCAGAACACAAGAATGCATGTGAAGCTCTGATGCAGTTTCACTCAAACCATCAGGTTTTCAAATGAAGTCAGTGACTGTAAGAATTCACGAGGTGTACCCATGGCACACAGCGGCTTCCCCGGCACCCCAGGCAGTGCCTCCAACACCACAGAGGGGAGAAGCTCACACTGGCAGGTTAGATCAGATGGAAAGCAGCAGCACCTTGGGTCGGAGGGAACCTTAGGGATTGTGAACAGGAACGTTTGGGAAACCAAAAGTGACAAAATTATTAACAGCAAAAGTCACCAACCAGAGCCAATGCTAGCTATTGATTCCTAGTAAAAATTGTCTCCAACCAACCCTGGCTATCTGACATCCGTATCACAAACACATAGAGGTCAAAGACCCACCAAATATGGTCTTAGAAGCCCCATGGATATCCGTAACTTTCCTTTACCCCAGGTAGTTATTTGAGGTGACAGGCCAGCTGAGAGCACCGCAGTCACACAGACACAGCGCCGTCTGCTTTACCACCAGCCACAGCCTCGACTCACAGCAAGGTTTGCTGTTCTCCTTCATGGAGCTGAGGCTGGTCAGAAAAAAGGCCACCAGGAAAGCAAGCAGGACATGGTGCTCATCTGCAGCCAGGAAAAGTGTCCCTGGCCGTTCTGAACGGGTGTGCTGACAGAGACGTTGGCCAGCTGCTGCCTGTGCTCACAGACAGCACGTTAACTGCTGCCTGCACCGGCAGCGACCTTAACTACTGTCACTGTGCTACCTGAAAAAGGCACCGCACCACTGTTATGAGAAAAGCAAAAGCAAGAGACCTGGCTTTTTATCCTAGCTCTTCATCCCTCAGTGACTATATTATTCCTTTCAATTCTGACAATGTATTTAAAGGTGATAACAAGAACTATCATTTTAAGGAACCTAATAATATCTATTCATCATTTAGCATTCAAGCACTTATAAAACTATTTTAATTTTTCAAATCTTAAATTATTTGGTTTCAAACTGTGACACTTTACAATGCTTAATGTTATCTTCTTTCTTTTTTGGTTTTTTTTAAGTTGAATAACAAATTGCCTGAATTTTTAGAACATGAAATAAGGATCTTACATGAGGTTCCTATCTTAAGAAGACCGAGAGCAACTTTGTAAACAGAGGATGTGCGAAAACATTGTTAGATACCGATATTCATGACTTCTACTCTCTGTTCTTGGCTGATAAAGCACATCTCTCAAAACACAAGAATGCATGTGAAACTCTGACATAGTCTCACTAAAATCCTCATGTTTTCATATAAACTCCGTATGACTGCAAAAACTGACAAGGTGCACCTATGGCACACAGGTACTGGTGTATTCCTGAAATGTGTATCTGCCATATTTGTAAGCAAGACTTTTAACAAGCAAAAGCAGCGTTACCTGGTATAATTCACTTTATACCCCGCAATATCATCATTGGGTGATCTTAGTCTTCGCTGAGAAGGTGTCTCCAGGTGCCAGTAGTTAATGCGGTTCAGAAACATTTTAGCCAGTTCCACTATTGTTTGCCTTTCCTTTGAGGGTAAGTGGCTAAATTTGTACTGCACAAAATTATTCACACCCTTAGAATAGAAGAAAACTATCTTTAATTATTTAACCACAATTTTTGCGTTACAACATTCCTCACTTTATGTTCATTAACCCTGAACTTGCATTAGATGGGAAAGAAAACAAATACTGGAGACCATGAACTTCTTGCTCGGCTATTTGTGTAGCTGCCACAAGCTTCCCTCTGTACACAGCAGCAGGTACATCGCAATGTTCTCATTCTACCCACCTCTAGCGGCTGATTTGAAGGGACAGAAGGAAAATTCTTTATTTTTTCTTTGCTTTTCAAAGTAAAAAACTTTGTCAAGGAATAGAAAAATATCCAGGGGGCTTTCTTCTATATGCTCACATGCACTGTTTTGCTGATAACCATATTGCATGATTTATCTCCTTTGTAATCACATATCACCAAAAAACCTCTCCGGACACTTTTCAGTAGTAAACTAAGGCTTGTGGACTTTTAGTTAAGTTTGTGTCTACACATCATATTATCTCTTCAAGAAGTGCCAGTATTTCACAAGTATGTCACTTCATTGCACTTTGTGTATCACCTACTTTTAAAAAAACTACTGAAGACAGCTAAAATGTGTGACTAAAAGTGCTGCAATACATACAAATCAATTTTAGTAATGCTGTTTAGCAAATAATTTTGTGTGATTGAGTTGCTGAACTGCTAAAAACAGTTAAAAATATTTGTCTGTTTTAAGGGAAAATTATTTCAAAATAAACTGCAAAAAGAATTACCCTTTTTCTTTATGTTTTACTTTCTTAAGCAAACTGAACAGTATGAAGAATGTGACAAAAAGTTTAATTGTACAAAACCTTTGTAATAATACATTTTAAGGACTAGGAGTGTATGAGGATCGCGTACACTTGTTCTTTGTTTATACTCAAGCTAAAAGAGAACTTAAGGTGAAGACTCCCCAGAACTTCAGCAATAAAGTGTTTTGATTTTCCTAAATTATAAGAAGTGAGAGTTGCAAGGAAATAATTACTACATGTAACAGTCTTCACATTTAAAATATTCTGTTGAACAGTAGAGCATCCATTCATCCACTAATGGGAAAACATTGAGCTCCTGTTTCAGGAAGGTATGCGAGCCTCTGCATAGTCTCACTGGAGCTAATGGG
This sequence comes from Antrostomus carolinensis, assembly GCF_000700745.2. Taxonomy (NCBI): domain Eukaryota; kingdom Metazoa; phylum Chordata; class Aves; order Caprimulgiformes; family Caprimulgidae; genus Antrostomus; species Antrostomus carolinensis. The sequence goes on from NW_010293928.1 coordinate 36,530, forward strand.
CCCACTTGAGTGACAAAAGTTCATTCTCAGGAGCCTGCTTAACCAAAATCTGAATTTGTCTTATGTTCTTCATCCATTGAGAGTTACAAAAGCCTCAGTTATTCTTTGGTTTCAGCTTTGGTTTTGTTGTGTACCTTTTGAAAGAGAAGGCTATGATCTCACTGAATTGGATTGTTAACAAGTGTCATTTTAATATTGGATTTCAAAACTTCAACAGCGTTTTTCATCACTTGAAACGAAGAAAGATTAGAACTGCCACACATAAAAGTAGTATTTTAAGTCCATTCTCTAAAACCACAAAAAAGTCAGTTTCATTAAAGCATAAGATGAATGATGAGAAGTCAAATAATGTAACTATTGTACCAACACTGAAGGAGAAGAAGCAGAAGTCTCCTACAGTCTCCTACTTTTTTCTAAGTAATATACAGAAATATCTGCAAACTGTCTATAATGCCATGTTTTCAAAACTAGTGCCTAGGTTTACAAAAAAAAACAAACCAAACAAACAAAACCCAAAAAACCCCACCAAATCAAAAAAACCAAAACCCACACCAATGAAACCCACGTGTTGGCTGTTTACCTGTTCAATGCTAGGTTTCTCAAACGGAGGACTTTCCAAAGATCCTTCTACTACAGGTTTTCCCATCTGTAAAATGCACTTCCTCAAAAGCTGTTAAAAATACACAATTTTTTTAAAATCAGAATATTTGCATACATAGGGTCAATGGAAGTCACAGGTCCACAATACCTTGCAAGTGTTGAGAATCTCCTGGCTATAGGTCTGCTTGCTTAGTCATCTGTATTTATAGCCACTTTAGTGTGAATGGCTTCACATCTTCTTGGGAATGTGTACAAGGGGCCTCTCTGAGCACCTGTAGGCAGCTAAGTTAGTTAGCACCTATGTGCTGACTGACTTTTCCCCAGGTGTAAGTGAAGAGGGTAAGGCTTGCAGGTGGTTGCATGCACAGTTTATGGATGGGACTCAGGGTTAGCTCCTGAACCATCTGGATGTCTTTTGGAATAAGGTACAGTACACTGCAGGTACTGCAACATCTAACCACGCTAGAGTATCATACTAGAGAAAAGAAAACTTCTCATCGGATGAAGTCAATAGATGCATGAGGGGCAGTGAAACTGGCTTAAGTGTGAGAGGGTGACAAACCTGAGAAGATATCACACAAGTTCAGCTTACTTTGAACAGATAGAAATAGACTTGCTTGGTGTCTGCATCTTCTTCTTTGTGAACACAGGTGAACAGATACTCTACATCCAACACGATCCCCAGGAGCCTATTCATTTCTTCTTCAGACACATTCTCCAGGTGAGAAACATGAGCAGCTAAACGAAATAAAAATCCAAAGCTGTAAAAAGCTGACTGAGAGAACCAATAACACGAGCATTCCCCAGGATATCTCAAACTAAGCCCTAACAGTAAAGGCACTGATCCTGTAATAACCTATTTAAACAGAACATCTCATCAGAGGCAACTGAAATATGTGTCACATTGGAGCAATTTGTAAAGGTAGTCCAGTGGTGGAAATTCCCACAACAGAGAAACGAGGGCTTGTTGGAATCACAGCATCTGTTAACACTTAAAACAGACCACACAAGTCCTGTTTGTATTAATAAGTTGCAATATATAAATAAATACATAAATTTTTGTCCAAGAGCTATGTTTTTGAGACAAGGTGCCTTGACTAAAGAAAATAAATCCATAATGCCTATAAATTAGGTAAACCAGATGTTGATGCAAGTAGCACCTTATCCTGTGAAGATTACAAAAACAAAACAAAACAAAAACAAAACCCAGCTCCGAAAAAAGGTTTTTTTGTTTTAAACTGGACATTATTGGCTAAGTCTCTTACTTTCCTACCACATAAGGTCAAAGTATGCTTTGTGCACACTTCATTAACAAGCTTTTGGAGATTGTACATGCTCATTTGTTCAGAAGTTTACAAAAAATGCATATTGCAACGTATCATAATTCCAAGCAATGAGCTCCCTTTTATAATCTCCAAAGGTAAATACAGTTCCATATTTGTAATTTTCAAATGCTTGAGGTTTGTACTCATGAAGCGGGAAATTCATTTCAAGCTGGTTTGAACAACTGGCCCCAGGAAGAGAGAAGGCAATTTAAAACAAAAAGTCAATTCCCAGAAAGAAGATATTTGCATTATAAAAAGCAACGATCTTTGCTGACTCCAGGACAATGTACACAGTATGCACATCCTTTCCTCTAAAAGGACAAGAAAATATCATCAAGAAAAGGAAAATTATTCAATAGGTTGCACATATTAGTTTTTATATATTTTCATAACTTTTATGAATATTTACTTCTTAGATAATTAATCTATTATGTTAGATATGCCAATGTGATTAGGACTCGTAAGAAATTCTCAGCATAAATCTGATTCCTTAAGGGGAGAGGAACTGGGGAGAAATAACACTTGACTTGAAAATGATCCTATTTATTGGCCAACCAGCAAAGATGGTTTTGGAAAGTTTGGTATGACACCTGACAAAACATTTAAATTCAATAAATTTGTACAGCCTCACGTAAAAAGGACACCATGGCTCAGAACATTAAAAAGATGCCAGCAATCATTTCCAATTAAATTAACATTTACAATATAATGTCTTAAGTTCTGAACATGGGCTCAGAACTGAAAGGGGGATGGTCATCTTGCGCTTTCTTTAAGGACAAATACTCATTCTGCATTTCCTTAAGGACAAGTACTCATTCTGCATTAAGGACAAATACGCAAATACTGCATTCTGGGCAGAATAGAATTATTTCATTTCTGTCCTTGAGCCAGATATGAAGGTTTAATATTCCCAGCTGTCTGTCTGATCTTGTGAAAGTAATAAATTCCCTCCTAGATTAGCACTGCATCAGGAATTGATAATATACTAAAGAAACCTTGCCCTCAACTAACAAATTAATAAAACATCAGCATAAGAATCCATTTCCAGGCAGTTTTCATAACAATACTGAAAGGTACCTTGACTACTTAGGGGCTATTCTAAAACATTTTATTAAACTAGAGAATAATTACCCATACTGTGAATCTAAAAGTAACATGTTATTATATTATATTATATTATATT
>NW_010293929.1:0-252 GCF_000700745.2 Antrostomus carolinensis
GCTGGCCGCCTGGGGGAAGGGCGATGGGGAGGGGCCTGGGGAAGGTGTATGGAGGTGATCAGGAGAAGCAACAGCCACCCTCAGGCCTGGGACAGCCTGTGTGGGGACATGTGGGTGCTGCCAGAGGGACTGGGGACCCCCATGCACCCCACAAGCAGGGCTGTGTTTGCCAGGAGGTCCCCTGCACCAGGGAGTTGTGCTCGAGCCTCGGCAAACTGCCCCGTAGTTCAGCTCTGGTGTTTTGGGGGCTGT
>NW_010293930.1:0-384 GCF_000700745.2 Antrostomus carolinensis
TATATATATAATGTAACATTCAGAGTTTTTTTAAGAGTTGGCTCAACATCTCACTGCGAATATCTGGCACAAAGTGAGAAGAAAGGAAGTATATCAGTATTATAAAACAGAATAAGCAAGATGGCCCAGATAATTATAGACTTGTCAGTCCAACATCAATGCCGGAAAAAATAACAGAACAGCTGTTATAGAAGTTAATCAAAAGAGGGCTAAAAGAATAAAACATAGTCAGTGTGAGTTTGAAAAACTAATTATCTACTGTTTGGACAAGATTCTTGTTGCAAACATCTTGCAGTGTGTTCAAGGAAACTTCAGCAGTGTCCACCGGCCGGGCCAGCATCCCAGTGCCCCGTGGCCATCCCTGCAGCACCTGTAGTGGCTTCT
>NW_010293930.1:430-2774 GCF_000700745.2 Antrostomus carolinensis
GGAAGGTGACACGGTGACTTTCATTGATAACGTTGTGTGTCAGGGCCTGTCCTGCAGCCTGGTGACACCGTGGCTGGATGTCCTCAGCAAATGACCAGGGACAGGAATGCTGGCAGTGCTGAAAACCAGTCCCAGAAGCAGAAAGCCCCTGTCCTGGTGGAACTGCTGCTGGGAGAGGTGAGGGGAGATGTCATAGTCTGGAGGACACCCCTCCTCCACAGCAAGAGTCACCCAGAACCCAGCAAACTCACCATGGACCTGGGAATTTCTAAATCAGGACAAGATCAATTGTTGTTGTTGTTGTTATTGTTGTTCTTCAGCAGTACTCTAGTTCAGTCAGGAGTCTGTTGAAGGACCTCTTGAGGCTTCTGTTGGGAAGACAGTAACTCTGGTCCCTTCTTTTGGCTTTATAATCTATAAATCCATTAATCTGCAGATAAAGCCCAGGCAGTGAATCTGAACAGTTAACAGGCTGAGTACGGGCTGAGTTACTGTGCTTTAATTGAGAATGGGGAAAAGTGTGGTTATTAGGAGAATTAAACTTGACTTTCAGAAGAGCAATAGAGATTTTCAAGATGAGACAACTGCTCTTCTCAGAACAAACTGTCTGCAGGCGGCCGCTAGTGATCAGGGACAGACCCACAAAGAAACTGGCATCTTCCCAAATAAATCCAGTTCCTGCTCATGAGAAATGAGAAAAAGAGAGAGAATGTGGCTGAATGAGAACAGTTTCTAATGAACTGAGGTAATCACAATGGAGCCCTTACACCAAGAAAAAGTGCCAGCTGAGCAGCAGCTTTCTAGAACTCAGCTCTCTCTGCCTAAACCCGAAGGCTCCTGGGAATACCTGTTTGCTGAGAACAGCAAAAATAATCCTGCAGTTGGCAAAGTCTTCAACAGCACGTTCTGCTCGGAGGACATGGCTGGTGAGGGGCAGGGGGACGGGCAGCACTTCCCTGCCCACCACACAGTCACCACCAGAGAGATGCTCTGGGGCTCCTGAACTTCGTCTGTAAATTACAAGACACAAAACAAGGTTTTAAAGCAGAGGAGAGAGGGATAACTGAGCAACAGGATTAGATTCAAATTGCCATGATACACTAGGGAAAAAAAAAAAAAAAAGAAAAAGAAAAAAGAAAAAAAAAAAGGGGTTTTATTATCATTACAGAATCCCAGAATTGCCTGGACTGGAAAAGCCTTTTAAGCTCATCGAGTCCAACCATGAACCCAACACTGACAAGTCCCCGACTAACCCATGTCCCTCAGCACTATGTCTACATGACTCTTCAATCCCTCCAGGGATGGGGACTCCACCACTGCCCTGGGCAATCCCTTCCAATGCCTCAGAACCCTTTCAGCAAAGAAATTCTTCCTCACATCCAATCTCAACAGCCCTTGGTGCAGCTTGAGGCCATTTCCTCTTGTCCTAGAAGGGTATATTATTATTATTCAGAAAAAATAAAATAAACATAGACTGCAGTATCTTCTCTACATTCCATATTTAGTGGTAGATGTGTTGACCATTAACTTAGGGTCCAGACAGCTTTTCGGGCTCTTCCTGCATTGTGCATGGCTTGCCTGGACAAACTGTGATCATAACGAGCCAAGGGATGCAATGAGCCTCATCAGTTTGTAATTATGCCTCCTACATGAGAAGACATCAGCAGACAACAGCCCAAGGAGATGTCCTTCACCTTTTCACTCACGTGTGTACTTTCATGGCAGAATTCATGCTGCAAAGCTTCTGGCACAGACCCTGTTTCTTTGTATTCCCCAGTAAAACTCCAAGTGAGTCAGAGGAGGTCACTGGAGGTGATGCCCTAACCCAGGGGTGTCCAGCACAGCTGGTTCCCGCTGCAGTTGGGTGAGCGTGGCACCAACCCAGGCAGCCACCGAGCATCTCCGAGCACCCTCCTGCTCCCCGCGACGTGCCGAGCCATCTGCTCGCTGTGCCGGCAGCTGCAGCCCCCACACCAGCACCAGCACTGCTCAGCACCGCTCCACGGCACACGGCACCGGCCAGGGACATGCGACGCGGCTGCGGGCGCACATCAGGTTGGAATGGCACCATATGGATTCCGAGGAGTCAGGGGATGTTTTTCAAAGTGTCCTTTTACAGTTTCACACATCATCAGAGTTCGTTATTTTGAAATTCTTCCACTGGGATAAACAAAATAATTTTATTTCAAAATTTATTATAATAGTATATTTATTTTAAAATAATTATTAGGATTAGGAGTTTGATACATAAGGTCTTTTGGTGGTTTGAGGAGGGATTTTTTTTTTTTTTTTTAAGTGAAAATTCACAGTGACAAAGTATTTTCCAAGAAAAAGTACTAGCTTT
>NW_010293930.1:2832-11517 GCF_000700745.2 Antrostomus carolinensis
CTTTTCATGGCACTTCTTTTTTCCATACCCAAAGAAGTCTCACCTGCTCCAAAGCTCCACAGAGCTTGGCTGATGGTGAGAGTTCTGCCTGGCTCGAAGCACAGATTTGGATGGGAATCTCCCATCTCACAGCCAAGTACTCTGCCCATACAACTGAAAGGTCTGGATTTTGTTCTACAAGAGGGGAAAGCAAACACCTCCCATCCTCTGCCCTGGGAGTCAAAACGAATGTGGTGCTGGAGTTCACTTTCCAGCAGTGTCAAGAAGTTTCACTGTGAGATCAGCAGCTTTCTGTTTGGCTCTCTTTACTTAATGAGTGAAAAAACCTTTCAGCACTGCATGCCCTTACTGCCTCACTTCCCACAGTGCAGGACAAGCACTCGGTGCTGCTGTCATCTCCTCACCAGAGATTCTCCTGGTGACGTTCCTGAAAGGGTCTTATGCCAGAACTAAATACACCATGGACAAGAAACTCATCACTGGGGTAATGCCGTGACCATTCCTCTACCTGGTGCACATCAACCATCCAGACCCACCGTGGTCTGGCCAGGAGGCAAAACCGGGGACACAGAGGAGTTGCTTTGGGTCTGAGCTGCCCTCTCCTCTCCTCTCCTCTCCTCTCCTCATAGATATCTTTCTGGCAGGGTAATCAAGACACCTGTTAATCATGTCTAAGTAAAGCAATTAAGAGCTGACCTGATAAATAAAAGGTGTGGAGCTTGTCTGATTTTCATGTTTGTTTATTTTGCTTTTGCTGTTGATATTTGGTTTGCTTTTTGTTTATTTTCATCTATCTTGGTAAATTACACTCCAATTCACATTTACAATACAAAGATGGAGGGGAGGAGGGAGAAAAGGTGAGAGGGCTGGCAGCCCTTCCCAAAACCTAAGACTTCAGACATGGAAACCATCACACGGTCATAGGGCATGTGCCCAAGGACATATTCTTGCATGTCATATTTTACTATTGTCCCTCTGCAGCTGCAGTGACTTTGTCTAGGCTGGAGCACAGCATCCCTCAGAAGATGGACAGGACAGTTCACTGCCGCAAGCTTCTGGCAGAAAGTTAATTAATCCTGTTCTACAGAGCTGTGCCAGCTGAATCCTCAGTACAAGGGTTGCAGAATTGTCATCACCAGAGTTTCTTTTTATTATAGCCCCAGAGTAGAGAAAACATAATTACTTCACTTGCAGGAAATCTGGATCCCCTTGTAGTCTACCTGGGAAGGCTTTCATCTCCAGCTGTTCTTGGGCTGTGGGAGCAGCTCATCAGACAGGCTTCTCCCACCAAGGGAGCCAAAGGCAGTTGAGATTGGATGTGAGGAAGAATTTCTTTGCTGAAAGGGTTCTGAGGCATTGGAAGGGGTTGCCCAGGGCAGTGGTGGAGTCCCCATCCCTGGAGGGATTGAAGAGTTGTGTAGACACAGTGCTGAGGGACATGGGTTAGTTGGGGACTTGTCAGTGTTGGGTTCATGGTTGGACTCGATGAGCTTAAAAGGCTTTTCCAATCCAGGTCATTCTGGGATCCTGGGATTCTGTGACGAGATGAAGTTTGGGTTGTACTACAGCACACATCTGCCTGACGCTCTGTTCATCTTAGCACTGGACAGCTGGGGACTTCTAAACTGCTTTGTACCTGGGTGTGCCGGTCTCTCTGCTGCGGGTCTTGGTGTTGTATTGTCTACCCTTTCCGTTTGGGAGTTATCTTACGGAGGGAGACAAGCTTTGACATTTTCCAAACAACATTGGTACGTAATTGAAAGCCTCGTGGCAGCACAGCTGGGTGTGCAGCACGTGTGGGTCCTTCAGGGACCTGCAAACCTGGGCTTTCAGGCGGGTATCAGTGGTGACCCCAAGAACATGCTTTAAAATCTAGGATCCAGCAAAGGCAGAACACCTTAAGGGCCATGGATAATTTATTTACTGTCATTTTCAGATAAAGATCAATTTTGCAAAGAAATTCAGACAATATATGTCATAATCCATGTGATATATGTGATTTAAAGTATTGAAGACCCTCAGAGTAAAAGGGAAAAAAAAAAATCAGAGTGATTTCTTAGTCAGAAAAAGCTAAAGTAAACAAAGAGAAAAGGAACATTATATTTTCAACCTCGGAAAGCACAAAGCATTAGTAAATAGATGCTTAAGGCTATAAAGCAGTAAAAAGATATAAAAGGCACAGAGATGTTGCTTCTTTTACAACAAAATAATTAATATTATTATTCTGTTGGCCTCAGTTGAACTTTCAGAGATTCAGGCAACCAAATTCCTCAAGTTATAACCCCATTGCAGAACAAACAGGACCGCATCACTTGATACCATTGTTGCTTCCTTTGTAAGCAGAACATCAGCTTTCTTGAATTTTATCCCCATGTAATGAGACAAACTGTTATGACAGTGAGACATATGCGTCTGGCATCTAAAAACTTGGAAAAAAACCTGTTTGGGTCCTGCATCATTAAATGGATTACAAAGAAGGTAAAACACGATACTTTCTCCAGACAAAATACCTCTGAAGGTGTCAACAGTTTGGGAAGTGAATGAGCAAGATGTTGGAATTCTGATGCTACTCCAGACAAAGCAGCACGTCCAAGTACATCTGCGATGAGCAGAGGAGCTGCCAGCGAGGGAACGGCCGGGCTCTGCTGCAGAGGAGCAGTCGGTCAGTCAAAGATCTCCAGACAGAGTCTTGGCGGTGTTTGCAGAAAAGCGATGAGAAAGGCCACCTTCATCTCCTGTTTTCCCTCTGGCCTGAGGAGCAGTGGGTCCAGCAGAGCCTGGTGCTCTGAGGGAGGGCTGGCTGGTGGCCAGGGACATCACTGTGTCCCCTCCTGCACCTGTGGTTTGCTGGGGGAGGTGCTGGAGAGGCACTGGAGAAGCTGGGTTACTGCTGCTCTCCAACATCTCCGGCCACCGGTGGAGGATGACGTGGGATTTGTCCTTTTCACTGTCAAGGGACGGATGTGCTCACAGATCAGCAGAAGGTTCCTTTACCTTTTCATCAGCTCCCCGGTCCACAGGAGCCCTGGTGCGTGGCCACTTGCTTTCCCAGAGGTCAGTGAGCCCTGAAGATCTGCAATGGAGCAGATATTAGGAAGATTTGGATATGAAGAATTTCTTTGCTGAAAGGGTTCTCAGGCATTGGAAGGGGTTGCCCAGGGCAGTGGTGGAGTCCCCATCCCTGGAGGGATTGAAGAGTCATGTAGACATAGTGCTGAGGGACATGGGTTAGTCGGGGACTGGTCAGTGTTGGGTTCATGGTTGGACTCGATGAGTTTAAAGGGCTTTTCCAATCCAGGCAATTCTGGGATCATCACCACCTTTGCAATGATGAAGACACACAAGATGGGAAGTGGATTAGGTGACCCGAGGTGCGTTTTTTCACTTGGTCAGATAAGTCCGAGATTTTATGGAAAAGGAATATAAAATAACAAGAAACGAAAATAATTCCATGGGTGATCTGTGATCAGTGCACTCATTCATCAGGAGGAAAGCAGTGGGTCTCAGCAGGTCTCACGAGAAGCCCTTTGCAGGATCTCTCAGGTTGGTTCTGTTCAAGGCTTCCCTCTGTAGTTCTCTTTCAGTCAACACAAATCATCTAATGATGGGTGAGCAGAGGCAGAGACGGCAGCTGGGACCAGGATACGGGTTCAAGGAACGTACCCAAAGGGTCAGTCACTAGGGACCATCTGAGCTTCCATGGAGAGGCGAGGATGAGCCTGCACCCAGAGATCCAGATCCGTGCACTTGAACATCCCTCTGCTGAGCTGGTGAGAAGGAGCTGCTGGTTGACCCTGGGCTGTGGCCAGCTCAGGGCTCTGCCCCAGCACCCAGCCTTGGGTGAGCATGGTTAGATTTTGGGGGGTCCATTGTATAATCAGCTCTGTTGGAGACCAGCTCTACTGCAAAGTGCAATGTACGTACCCCTAGTGCTGATATATGTGTATGTGTGTACAAGTGTATTTAGATATGTGTGACAGAAAGAGCTGAAATTCTGCAGTTTGTGAAGTGGTGGGTGGTGGCAGCTGAGAATTTCAGAACACTTGAGAAGTTTCTATTCAGCAATTGTTTTATTTCCTATTTGGGATAAAAGGCCATGGGCCCAAACACAAGAATAATATATTATGCATGCTGAGACTTTAGCTCTTATTCAAAAAATGTAATTTTATAGTGAGTGACATTTTCTAGAGAGATTTATTAAGCAGCAAAAGCAGTGCCACTTAGAGTCATGTAGAAACACACTGAAGCAATGTATTTCTGAGAAGCAGGTTATTTGATTTTCAGCCAGAGATGCAGAATTTCCTCATGGGTCCCGAGCAGCCTCAGGTTTGGTTTAACTGTTTATTTCACTGGATTCCACCATGACCTTCCCTCCAGGCTGAGGTCTGAAGATTTGGTGTCACCTTGTCCTAGAGCTGTGCCTTTGGCTGCTGTGTCAAGAACTGCGATACACTTCTGTAGAGCCAACCACAGACGCTGCAGAGTTCATATTATTTATTCTGTAATTATGGATTAAAATATTCCTGAGTGGACATGAAGTAGCAGAAACAGAGAGTTGGCTGGCATGCACCATGGGTTTGCAAAGAACATTAGACATGTTTCAGCTGATGACATCTTTTCCATTCACATATATATATATATATATCCATATACATTTTATACATCAGTGTTCCCTCCAGGGGCTGAGATTCTCCAGCACCAGTTACTCCTGCTCCTGTCCTCTCTCTGGTGAGTTCCTCAGCCTGGACACTACTCCTGCACAGCCTGGACAGCAGTGAGGGGGCTGGAAGGGGTGTCCCCTGGTTTGCAGGACTGTGCTTCTCTTCACAGGAGCCCACACATCAGCTTTCTCATACCAATGTGATGTTGTTGAGTTCTGGCCATCTTCCAATTCATAGGAGCTCCCAGATCTGTCTCTGAAGAGCTGCTACTGAGCCAGTCATCCACCACCCTTGCTTTTCAGGTGATAATTCTATTCTATTCTATTCTATTCTATTCTATTCTATTCTATTCTATTCTATTCTATTCTATTCTTTTCCACCAAAGTAAGGAAATTTCCATTTACCCCCACTGAAATGGACATTGGCTGTTTCATACCTTTTCTCCCATTCATTTGATTGACGACCAGCCAGAAAATTTTCTCCAGAGCCTCCTGCCCCAAATCCAGAGAACTTGGCTGAGACAGGACACGCTGTTTCTCCAAATGACATGCAGCCTTATGTTAAAAAATAATAATTCATCCATATCTCTGGGTAAAGATGAGATTAAGAGTGCCTGTCATTTCTCCAGCTCTCTTCCAACTTGCTGCTCTTTGTCTGTGACATTGAGCTCACGGCAGCTGGTGGCAGGTCGCTGCCTGTGCTGGAGCTGGCACCAGAGGTACCACACAACCCTCTCTCCAACACACTGTTGGCAGGTGGTGGTTCAGCCTTTTGTCTGAAATGCAGATTTTTCAGACCTCTCTGCATTTTGCAGCTTTTTCTGAATCATTTATTTCTAATTCTGAATTAGTCCATGTGAGATAGATACAAGTAGTTACTTCTTGGTAATAAGAAATTACTTATCAATGTCCTCAGTAATTCAGTAGAGTGAATTATTAGATGAGCATCCTGACACTGACTTCATGGCAGCACCTTTGCATAAGGTCCGTGTTGAACATCCACTGCCTGAAAAAAAGCAGTTTCTTAAGCCCTCTGGCCTCCAAAGGGATGGCAGTGCTGACAAAGCTACGTAAAATTCTCTAAAAAATGAATTTTCTTCAACAGCCCTGAGCAAACTTGTACCTACCTTGTTTCTCCAAGATCCCGAGGCTGAGCAGGCAGAACATGGGATAATGACACATTTCTGTTCTGCCTGAAAAGGAACAGAAAGATCAATGAGTGGCTGCACTTAATCTCCAAGGATTCAAGCTTTCAAAACAAAGATGGGGTAAAAAAGGAAACAGTTTAAGGGCAAATGCCAAGTGAGTTACAAACCCACCACAGAGAGGCTTTTCAGAAGCAATTCTTTGACATAGCTGGCATTTCATATCAAGACAGGTAGGTCATTTTTCGCGGGCCGAGGGTGTAACAGTTCAGAGAAGAGCCTTTCTTTTGTGCAAGAGTTACATGTTGATAGAATTTTCTTTCCATTCAGTGCACAAAGATTAAGATTTTAGTTGGCAGAAAGTGAGAAATTAGTCCAATTTGCACAGTAATTAGTGGTTACAGGTGCCACAGGTGTTGCTTCCTGTACTCACCATGCCCCATTTCCTCCGAGCATTTTCTGCTGCGCAGCATTAATCTAACCTTGTTCACAATCTCAGGCAGTTTCATATATCTCTGCTAGAGCTGCTCCCTTCCACTTCCTGAATCCTCCTGTGGCTTCCACACTGTTTCTGCACGCTGCATCATGTCAGTGATTGGTTTCTGACCCATTCAGTTTATTTTAGCTGTCCTTAAAAATCACATTAGTCACTCCACTTTTGACAGAAGGCATCTCTGACATCTGACTGGACCAGTGAGGTGAGCCAGAAGAATAATAATTTCAGTGCTGAATATTTGATATTGCTCCAGGACCCTGATGGCTGGACTCTTGTCCTGCTGATTTTCACTGCAAGGACATGAAGACAGCAGAGAGCAGCTGATGGAGACACTCGATTGCAACGTGCCCTGAGCTCCATCACAATGAGCCAAGCGGTGCTGGCAGCCCGTGCAGCGCATGTCAGCTGCCTTCTGAAGTCAGGGACTCCAGAGATCGTGCTGAAATCTCCCCGGAGCTGCACTTTTTACTGTCTCCAGCTGCCATTCATTAGTAGTCATGGTGGTATAAGGTGTCCTGGTGTGAAATTTTCTTGCAGATTTTTGCTGCTGTACTTTCAAAGCGCGGTTCTGGATGACACGCCTTCTGCCAAAGGTAGGTTGATACAGCACCACTTAACAACACAGTTTTCTCTTTATGCTGATGTTTGAGGCAAACCTCTCATCAGAATCATCATCAAAACTATTAATAGTGTTCTGTAGCACTTTAATTTCTGGACAACCACAGCGCAATTGTTGTCAAAGCCCTTTTGTGGAACAGCAACCTTGTAAACTTTGGTTTAGCTCTAAAAAGCAAGGCTGAAAAATCCACCCTTGATAGGGTGATAAAACTTACCATCTTTGAATATTATCTCACAGTGTATCACAGGTTGCTGCACGGAGGATGATAACTGAAGAATAGCAGAAGGAAAAGCCTGTCTCTGTGCTATTTTTAATTATGAAACAGTTCTGGCATTACCAGGCTATTGTGAGATGATGAGCAGTTTCACAGACGTGTCTGGGTACCCAGATCTGCGACAGGAAGAGTGAAAACTTGCTCAGCTGACAGGTACTGAAGTTTATTTGTTTGGTTAGATTTTACTCTCACCATGGCCCTTGAGTGAACTCAGCCACGCCAGCTGTAGAGCCACAGTCAGACTCTTCCAGAAGCTGAAGAAGTAACAGCCTACAGACATTGCATCGCCTACAGACATTTGCCATCTTCTCTTTCTACAGCACGACAATGGCTTCAGAGAGTTGAGTTTCTGAGACATCAGCTCCTCACGCCAACAACAACCACCAGTTCTGTGCTTTGGCCACAAAGCTGGAATACATTGAGAGCAACAACACTGGTGTCTGTTGTCTCACCCTCTGACGCTTGCTCAACAATCCACTCAAGATGTTGTCATCTTCTAATCAGATGAGACATCCAACCCCCAAAATGTTTCCCAAGCAGGTTTTGCCAGCTGGTCAGTTCCAGGAAGATGTGCTAGTCGTAACAACTGGGGTGATGAGCCAGAAGGGCCGTGCACCATTTTGCTCCCCCATGCCAGGAGGAATTTGGAGACTACGTGGTGCAAAGTTCAAACTGTTTCTCCATGCAGTACTCTTCTTGTACCACAGAGTGACCCAGATGCCCAGGACTGCCTGGATCTGAGCAAAGGGAAGTTAAGAAGCATTTTTAAAGACATCCCAGTGGGAAAAACAAGGCTGTCCTCAGGCCAGTGGTGGAAGAGTGTCCAAATTCCACTGCCTCCCCAAACCAGCTGCTTGCAGAGATCACTCCTGCCTGGTTTCTCTGTGACTGGCAGCCTCAGCAGCAAGGTCTGCACTTTACCATTGCTTTTTCATTGCTGGAGCACTGCAGTTGTCAAAAGAGGACATAGGAAGCACAATACTGCTGAAAAGCCTGGGCATTAGTTGACAACATCAAGATACACCTGCAGGATGCTGGGTCTGTTCTCCTGCCCACGGCTGTCAATACTTGCTGGTACAATTGATTCCATCAGGGTGATGATTACAGATATAGATCACTCCCAAATGCAGCAGTTGCATGTGATCTAGCAGCTTTCAGACAAGACTGCCTTTCCCAAATCTGAACATAGATTGTTCATAAAAAAAGAGCAATGCAGTTAAGAGCTAACAGCCTGTTCCAAGAACAATGCCTGCACTCTGGTATTAGTACTTGGCCTTCAGAGCCGCAAACAAGCGAAAGGCGGGTAGCAGGATGTCCACATCAGGGTAGTAGGTAGGAGTTTTGGAGTTGCCTCTAATAAAGAAAGACATTATAACTATTTACATATGTTGTGGTTTAACTGCAGCCAGCAACTAAGCACCACACAACTGCTTGCTCGTTTACTCCCCCTGGTTAGGATGGGGGAGAGAATGGGAACGGGAAAAGTGAGAA
>NW_010293930.1:11574-19854 GCF_000700745.2 Antrostomus carolinensis
CAATAATATTTTTTAAATTGTATTTTAAAAGAAGAATAAAAAAGAGAGACAAATAAAACCCAGGAAAAACAAGTGATGTAAATCAAAACAGCTACTCACCACCAACTGACTGATGCCCAGCCAGTCCCTGTGCAGTGCCCTCCCCAGCCAACCTCCCCGCCTAGTTTTATTGCTGACCATAACATCATATGGTCTGGAACACCCCTTGGGTCAGCTGGGGTCAGCTGTCCCAGCTCTGTCCCCTCCCAACTCCTTCTGCACCCCTAGCCTACTCACTGGTAGAGTGGGGGGAGGAGCAGGAAACACCTTGACGCTGTGCAAGCCCTGCTCAGCAGCGATGAAAACATCCCTGTGTTATCAATGCTGTTTTCTGCACAAATCCCAACACAGCCCCATTCCTTTTCCTAGGAAGAAAATTAACCCTACCCCACCCAAAACCAGCACAGTGTATTTAGAGGGACATTTTCCCAATCTGGTTTTCTGGGTTCAGGTAACAGAAATTCTGTACAAAGCCCATTTCAACCAAAGACAGGAGCCAGAGTCACTTATCGATGTCCCACCTCCTGCTTGCAGACAGGGGACGTACAGGTTCTCAACTCGCTGCAGGGAAAGCAAATGGTGGGCCCCATCTCTGCAAACAAAAGGATTTTAATGTCAGCCCACCCATCCATTTTCGTCCCCTTCTTTTTCCAGTCCTGTGACCACCTTGGCTCTACCAGGTCTCTGCCACCTTCCCACGGAGGAAGGGTGCCTGGAGATGGCATCCATCAGCAAACTTCGCCAGCTCTCCAGGCAGCTGGTTCTCCAGGCTGGCTGTCCTGGACACGCATGAGCCAGGCGGGCTGGAGACAGGCTCTGTGCATCCTGTGCCATGGTCCATCGAGAGGAATGACAGCTAAGGTGGAGGTGACCCTGTTCCTTTGGCAGAGGTGGCAGAAGATGTCTCACAGCCCCAGGGCTCACAGGCATGAAGCACCCCAGGGGTTAGCTTGACGTTCAGGCTGTTGTCATCTTCCAAGGATGGGAGCCAAGTGTCTGCTCAACACTTGCAGAGCTGGTGTACGTGCCATCGGGTTACCAAGGACTGATTGCCATATGATTTATTCAATCCACTTCTGCTTCCACTTGTTGGTTTGTTTGTTTGTTTTTTCCAGTCATTAATGGAATCACCTGAAGACTGAAAGGAAATCTGAAAATTCATTCGTTGTTGGAATGAATTCAAGGAAATGTGAACTGCTTCAGTAGATCTGTCTGGAGCCTCCACTGTAAGGTGGTGAGCAGGCAGATGAAGCATAGAATTGTCATGCACTGATATCCACACCTTAAATTATTCATCCTAATTGGTATCTAAAGCTTTGCAATATTTGTTAATTTTTTTTTTCTTCCATGGAAGCAAACAGCATTGAAATATTAGAAAATGAAATAAGAAAAAGGATATGTTATTCTTCTTGTTGTAAGAATATTCACTGGAGACACACAAAGTTTTAATGTTAGTGTCTCTGCATCACTACTCCCTGCATGCTAAAATAGGTTTGGAAATGCTTGAAAGGTTAAAGCTTTTGCAAATTATGAAACCAGACCATTTTGAAGCTATAAATTCTGCTCAACTGGGATAGTTGTTCTTGTGTAAAACTTCATGTTTTCTTGAGAGACTGAGCTGAATATTTATGCTCAGCACATCAAACACAAGGAAGTCACAGAGGTTCACTTATCTGCAGTGGGTATTTAAGAGTTTACTGTTGATAATTAAATCTAGAAATTATAATTAGTCACTTATCCAAACTGGAGTGCCCAGTTTTCCCTCATTTACCTTTTCAGTATAGGACTGGCGTAAGTTCATTGGTTGCCCTGGAGCAATATATGTGTAAATGCAACATTTCTCATTTATGATTTAATGTCCAGAGAAGGGCAACGGAGCTGGGGAAGGGTCTGGAGCACAAGTGTGATGAGTTCCCAGCTGAGGGAACTGGGGTTGTTGAGCCTGGAGAAAAGGAGGCTGAGGGGAGACCTTCTGGCTCTGTCCAAGTCCCTTGGAGGAGGGTGGAGAGAGGTGGGGGTGGGTCTGTTCAACCAAGGAGCAAGGGACAGGACAAGAGGAAATGGCCTCAAGTTGTGCCCAGGGCAGTTGAGATGGGATGTGAGGAAGAATCTGAGGCATTGGAAGGGGTTGCCCAGGGCAGTGGTGGAGTCCCCATCCCTGGAGGGATTGAAGAGTCATGTAGACATAGTGCTGAGGGACATGGCTTAGTCATAGAGGACTGGTCAGTGTTGGGTTCATGGTTGGACTCGATGATCTTAAAGGGCTTTTCCAATCCAGGCAGTGCTGGGATTCTGTGTCTAAGGGCTCAGAGGAGACCCAGCGAGGTGCCCAACCCCTCTGACATGTCCCTGGAGCCCCGCCAAGGCTTTGCCCACCGTCCTGCCCTGCCCTCCTCCCCACAGGGTGGTGGTACCCACCCAGCCCCACTGCCATCTCCATCTCTCCACCTCCAACTCCCACCCATCCATCTCCCAACACCTCCAGCCATGCTCCGCCAAGTGTCAGGAGACGGTTATACACATACAACCCTTCACCACTGCAGCCAGACCTGCTGCTGGTGCCTCCAGCCCCACACTCCCCAGGCAGTGACAATGTCACAGATGAGCTGCTGTCCACAGCTCTCCACTGCTGTCAGAAATGCAGCCCCTTTTCCCTGGACCTCACCAGTCCTCTTTGCATTTCCCAGGTTATGTCAACACCTTACCGCTCACAAACACCACTCTGGAGAAACCTTCTGCTTTCACCAAATACAGTTTTGTGTGTTTTTCATTTCTTCTTAAATAAACACCTTCCGCGTATAGTGAAATAAAATCCAGAGAGAGAAAAACGAAGGAAAAAATAAACAAAAAACGCCCCGCCCACTCTACAAACACCCCCAACAACCAACAAATATTTGTGGCTCTTGTGACTCAGATAAGTCAGAGCAGGAATTATAGATTTATTGATTTGGTTGTTGCAGGGGGATTTGTAAATATTTTCTTGTCTCAGAGCAGGCTTCCTACATCTCTCTTGGTCTTACTGTTGCTTTCCAAAACAGAAACAAAAGAATTCAAGGCTTTGTTTGGGAAGTTTAACCTGTCATGTACCACCCTGGCCCTCTGCTGCTCCTGGACTCTCCGACTCACACAGTTTTGGACGTGACAGCCTGTTCCTCCCTGTTTTGTCTTTCAGGTCCTGCCTCTCCTTCACCTTAACAGAAGGTGAGCAGAATGCATAGATGTGAAAGCACCTGAGCACTGCAAAAGTCACACCTACATCTCACCCCAAAAACAAACACCTCCTTGTGAAATTGCATTCACCTGCCCGCAGAATAAATCCTGCTATTGTCTTCTGAGCCCTCATTTCTCTTTCACTGACAAGGGAAGTTCAGCAGCTGCCAACAGTAGATCTCACTGTCATCCTGGAAGATAACACTGAACAGCAATGGAGCACCCAGAGACTGATGCCAGAAAACACAAAAGACTTAAATCCACAGAGGAATATTTAATGCCACTGCCAGTGATGCAGCCAGTGTTGTCCTGCAGAGCACCAGCAGTGAAGACTTTCATCATTACTGCTGGCAACAGAAACTGTCTGTGGCATCTTGCCAGGGATCACTGCTTCCCAAATGGATCTCCTCAGCATACCCTGACACAGAGCCACTGCACCACCTTCAAAAATCCAGACACAAAACTTTTGCATTGCACCTATCTTTCAATTTTTGAGCCAGGACACAAGGGATGGGGATGCAGAGAAGTTCTTGAGTGGTGCATCTAGGAGCCTCTTCACATGAGGAATGCCCCAGCACTTTACCCCAGACAAAACTGATTGAAGGTCTTGCTGCCACAAGCAACCATTCCTCATTTGCAGCGAAAACAAATAATATTCTTGAACCACTTCTCACTCCGGCCCTGTAAACCTGGGCTGACTACTTCCACATCAAGGGAAATACAGTCTTGTCACCCCAAGGTGGAGAATGAAGTCTCACACAACAGCTCTGAACAATTTCAATTCCTCCTCCCTGTACAAGATGAGTGGAGAAGCATTTTCTCTGGAGGAAGGTGAAGATTTGGCTGCGTCTGGGAAACCCAAACAACTGAACTGCTGGGGGATCCCTGCTCAGCAGGAGCTGTCCGTCCGTCTCCACCTCCCCTCCAGGAGGAGCATCCTAGCATCACTAAAAATAGAAACTAATGGTTAAGCTTTGTACAAATAACAGCTGGAACAAGACATGGTTTAGATACAGAATATTATCTTCTGGAGCGGGGAAATGGATTGAAAGGAACCTGTTTCCCCACAGCCAGGTTACCTGTGCAAAGCTGTTCCTCTTCTCCCACCCATGGTATTTAATTTGATATTGTCCATAGCAGGTGTCTGCTGCTCTCACCTAGTCAAAGCATAACTTCTGCCTCCTTCCCATCACCACACAACAGGCACGAAGGGCAGCAGTCATCTTTGTGTGCACTTGTATGAGTTAAAAAATTCCTTGCTTGAATTATTACAATTTTAGACCTAACTTTTCTGAATGGAGATGCTGTTTTATGTAAACAACTTAAGCATTGTGAAATGTCAGAAGCCAGCTCAGCCATCATACCAACAGCATCCGCAGAGCTGGCTCCCCAAGGAGACAATTCGCTATTCCTGTCACGCCGTGGTTGCATCAAGGAAATCCCCCCAGACCTTGCTGTGTCACACCAGGGCCAGGCATCACAGAGCACTGGAGACATACGGCTTCCTGGTGTGTCACCCAGATTTCACAGCCTCTGTGTTGCTCCTCTACAGCTTCACTAGAAGCAGGGCTGGGCATGGGGGTGGGTCAGGCAGCAGGACGGGGCTGATGTGACATGTGAAGCCCCACAGTTGTGGCTGTCCCCACCTCACAGCTCCAGCTCTGCATGCAGGGACATCCCACCACCTCCATCCAGGCTTCCCCACTCTGTGCACACCTCCGAGGTATCTGCAAAGGGCAGGAGTCCCCCTGTTCTTCCCAATCACTTCAATTAATCATAAACTTAGGGAACATGCAGGTCTGCCCCTGGTGAGCCACCCTCTCTTCTAGTGACTCCCACTGACTTACATCAAAGGTGGTTGTGGTGCTGACCCCACATCAAAGGTGGTTGTGGTGCTGACCCCACAGCCCAGCTACTGCCAGTGGAAACCAGAGTGGGTAGAGAGCTCTTCATCCCAATTTCTGAGCCTTCCTTTGATGAAGAAAATGAGTCTTTGTGAATTTAAAAACAAATTATTACATTTTTTGGCATCCATAAGTGTTCCGACCCCTTTACTGGAAACATTTGAGGAATGAATTTACAAAAAATATTTGAAGAAACCACACAGGAACATGCAAAACAGCAAATGGAGATGGAATAAGGGCTGGAGGTACCCTCACAGCATGCCCGCCTGCATCCCTGGGCATTTGGGGAAAAAAAGATCTCTTCTAGCCCCTGCACTAAAGATTAAAATATGTGAAACTCTGAAAATATTATCTGAGGGAAAAAAGACCCTGTTTAATAAAATTGCACCTCTCTGTCAAGGAACAGAAACATGATAATTTAATATGCAAAATCAATTATACCATGGAAATGGCAAAGCTCACGAATGCAACGTTGTTAAAAAGTATTTTCACATACTATGTGAAGTAGCTGTAAAAGCAGATTTTGAGTTTTTAGAAACATGGTTGTTAACAGATGAAATCTCTGCCAGTAGTAGACAACAGCCAAGAAATAGGAGCATTGTCACTATCATCCCTAATTTAGGAAAATATTCTTGAAGAAATTGCTCCAGCCAAATGTGTGTAACATTTGGCTCCAATTTAAATCTCACTTAAACCAATATGCTATAGGCAAGGCAGGATGGAATTTGAGCTCTTTGGTCTTAAAACTACTGAGCTTAAGTTTCTCTCAGTTTGGAAACCACCCTTGGTATGGTTTGAAGTGAAGGACTCGTGTGCCTTTTGGGGCTCAGCTTGCTTCTCAGACCACTCATGGGCAAGGTGTCGGCTTCTGGCCCCAGCATCCTTCCTGCCTTACAAGTGTTTTGCTCTCAAAAGCTTCTGAGCCACTCAAGTCCTCCAGCCTAATTCTGTGCAAGCTGCGCCATAGGAAATGATTCAGGCTCTCAAATGGCTTGTTCTGGTGTTCAGCTCAAGATCCAGCTTTGAGAATATCCATCAGCTTTCATATCTTCAGGACTAATTTACATTTTTCATGCTTTGTTCTGGAGATTGTCACATTGCAGAGCAGTTAAAAATTAAACATCAGCAACACGGCAAAGATGGAAGTACAGCTTCTGTCTTGGGGACAGACAGTATTTCCCCGCCATTCTAAGATGTTTCGAAAAATTTGCCTTCTTTCTGGGAAGACTTTGCTTCAGTGTCACAGACAGCAGGTCCATGGGCTCCTCTCTGGATAATCTCATCCGCACATTCGGGTTGTGAGTGCTCCCCTTGTCCAACTGAGAGCTGTGAACTGGAAGCAACAAAGGCCTGATGAGAAGGACCTGGGAGTGCTGGTGGGTGACCAGTTGACCATGAGCCAGCAATGGGCCTTTGTGGTCAGGAAGGCCAGTGGTCTCCTGGGGGGCATTGAGAAGAGTGTGACCAACAGGTCGAGGGAGGTTCTCCTCCCACTCTGCTCTGCCCTGGTGAGGCCACATCTGGAGTATTGTGTCCAGTTCTGGGCTACCCAGTTCAAGAGGGACAGGGAACTTCTAGAGAGAGTCCAGTGGAAGCTATGGAGATGATTAGGGGGCTGGAGCATCTTTCTTATGAGGAAAGACTGAGAGAGCTGGGTCTGTTCTGCCTGGAGAAGAGAAGACTGAGAGGGGACCTTATCAATATTTATCAATATCTAAAGGGTGGGTGTCAAGAGGATGGGGCCAGATTCTTCTCCGTGGTGGCCAGAGACAGGACAAGGGGCAACGGGCACAAACTAGAACACAGGAGGTTCCACTTAAACATGAGGAAACACTTCTTCACTGGGAGCACCTCCAGGAAAACCACAGGTTTTTTATGCCAGTCTTTCATATTTAGTTCTGCCCACCATTTCTGAGACAAGTTGATTTAAAAATACAGCATATCGATGTACCCCAAAAGAAGTTAAAAATAAGGAACCAGGAAAGAGGTTATAAAGTGTTAATAGACAGGAACCTCTTTGCAACTTAAAATTATTAATTTGTGCAATGACTGCATAATTAATACTTGGTCTCATCTCATTCTCTTTTGAATGTATTCCCACACTGCATAGATGTTGTTGGCTAATGAATTAAACAGTTTGATGTTGATGAATCACAATTTTGGCTATCAATATTAAAATATTGCCAGAGGTATGTTTTTCAGTTCAGGTCATGAAAGTTTAAATTGCAATACTGTCAAAAATGTAGACATCATGATGTTTTCCCAAGCCTCAGTACAAAATCAGAAGGGTCCAAGTTTTGTTTGCAGATTTGAGGCTTTTGGATTATTTTTGTTTGTGTTCTTCCAGTCAAGCAATGACATGAACATAAGGTACCTTGCAAAACTTCAGACTTATCAATAATAACATCTGAAACAGAGAAATTCAGTTACCCAGTAAATCTCAAGTCAAAACTAGTTTGTTCCTTGGACTATGATTAATGTGGTAAGTGATAGCAGATGGTAAATGCTTCGAGAAGCCTGTGCTCTCAAAAGAAGTGTTAATTACTTTCAAAGCCGCAGCAAAAGGATAACAGAGAAAGAACAGGTCCCAGCCCAGCGTTAAAGGGACACAGGAGCGAAGGGCACCTCAGCACATGCCCTCTGCCAGGAGCCTTGGGCGAGGAACACTGTGGGGCTGGCTGGTCCCACCCAGCACCCACCTCCCAGACAGGACCAGGGTCTCCATGCTGGGTCCTTGGGGACAGCGGATGGTATCCACACCGTCCCCAGCCACACACCACAGGAGTCACCAGAGGAGGTGGGTAACCACCAGTCCAAAACAGTCAATGGACCCTTCACACAGTCACAAAAGGCAGAAAACACCAACCTTGGAAGAGGATGAGCCAGACACCTGTCCAGATGTTGGCATCACCATGCCTTTTTGGTGCCCTGGCAGCCTTGCAGCCACACTTCTCCATTAAACACACGCTCGATCTTAGGACCAGGCAGGTGCTGTGCTGTCCCCCACACAGCAACATAAGCTTTGTGCCGTGAGCAGATCTCATCAAAGGGACTGTCGGAGGAGGAGGCCGTATGGCTGCTAGAAATGATCTGACAGGCAAAACACTTTGTCGTGAGCTGAGCATTT
>NW_010293931.1:0-1817 GCF_000700745.2 Antrostomus carolinensis
GGAGATGGAGAAACAGTGGAAGGATGATGAAGAGATGGAGAAGTGGGTGAAGGATGGAGAGATGGAGGGATGGATGGAGAGAGTGGAAGAAGGATGAAGGGATGGATGGAGAGATGGTCAGATGGGTGGACAAATGGATGGAGAAAGAGTGGAGAAGGATGGAGGGGTGAAGAAATGGGTGAAGAAAGATGGATGATGGATTGATGGAAGGGACTCTTGGATGGATGGAGATGAAGAAACAGTGGAAGGATGATGAGGGGATGGAGAAATGGATGAGGGATGGAGAGATGGAGGGATGGATGGAGAAACGATGGAAGAAGGATGGAGGGGTGAAGTGGGTGAAGAAGGATGGAGAGATGAAGGGATGGAAGGATCAAGAAAGGGGTGAAGATGGATGGATTCATGGATGGAGGGATGGAGGGATGGAAGGAGAAACTGGAAGAAGAATGGAGGGATGAAGAAAAGGATGAAGAATGGATGGATGGAAGGATGGATGGACAGATGGCCAAAGAAACCATGGAGGATGATGAAGGGCTGGAGAAATGGGTGAAGGACAGAGGGATGGACGGACAGAGGAACGGTGGAAGAAGGATGGAGAGATGAAGGGATGGAAGGAGGGATGGATTCATGGATGGATGGAGGGATGAACAGTGGAGAGGGATGAAGGGATGGGAATGATGGGTGGTGAGATGGATGGAGGAACAGAGGAAGGGTGGTGAAGGGGTGGAGAAGTGGGTGAAGAAAGATGGATGGAGGGATGGATGGATGGAGAAACGGTGGAGAAGGACAAAGGGATGAAGAAATGGGTGAAGAAAGATGGATGGATTCATGGAAGGGATTGTTGGATGGATGGAGAAACGGTGGAAGGATGGTGAAGGGCTGGAGACATGGAGGTGAAGAAGGGTGGAGAGATGGATTCATGGATGGAGGAGTGGAGAAAGGTGATGAAGGGATGAAGAAGTGGGTGAGGAAGGATGAAGGGGTGGAAGGATGGATGGAGAACCTGGTGAAGAAGGATGGAGGGAGAAATAAAGGGGTGATGGTGGGTGTGGAAGGATGGAGGGATGGGTGAAGGATGGATGGATGGATGGATGGATGGAGAGTTGGATGGATGAAGAAGGACAGATGGATGGTTGGAAGGATGGATGAAGGACGGATGGATGGGTGGAGGATAGATGGATGGGTGGGAGGAGAGATGGATGCACAGATGTATGGATGAAGGGTGGATGGACAGTTGGATGGATGAGGAAGGACAGATGGATGGACAAGTGGATGGATGAAGGATAGATGGCCAGCTAGATGGACAGATGGATGGATGAAGGATGGATGAAGGACGGATGGATGGACAGGTGGATGGATGAAGGACAGATGGATGGATGAAGGATGGATGATGGACAGATGGTTGGATGGATGGATGAAGGACAGATGGATGTAGAGGTGGATGGATGAAGGACAGATGGCCAGCTAGATGAATGGATGGATGAAGGACATGGATGAAGGACATGGATGGATGGATGGACAGACGGATGGATGAAGGACAGTTGGATGGATGGATGGATGAAGGACATGGATGGATGGTTGGATGGACAGATGGATAGATGAAGGACAGTTGGATGGATGGATGGATGAAGGACATGGATGGATGGTTGGCTGGATGGATGGATGGAAGGACGGACAGCTGGACGAAGGACAGCTGGTTGAAGAGGCAGGATGGATGGAGAACCCTCCAGAAGGACACCAGGACTGACCCCAGCTCCTCTGTCCCCACAGCCCCCTCCTGCTCATCCAAACACCCCCAGGAGCCCTGTGCCACCGAC